>NC_091169.1:8798916-9058916 GCF_040958095.1 Procambarus clarkii
GGCCCTAAAATTTAAGGGCTAAAGGGATTAAGGCTAAAATTTGGGTTAAATTTGGGAGCAATCTACCTCATTTTTTTTTGTTCATTTTGTATAGTCTTGATTATATTTAAATTTTTTCCCCCCTTTTATATCAAAATTTTGTTTTATAATTGCCATTCTTGCCTTGTTCTCCTACAACCAGCCTTCTTATACAAACAAGTATAGACCCAGAACTAAACCTCTTATCCACAATCTATGACAATCATCACTTTAATGATCAAAATTGCAGATATTTTACAGGTCATGATGTAAACAATGTATTAACACATAATCACAATATCTCAGTAATTAACTTGAATGTAAGATCACTTAGCAAACACCTCGATGATGTTAGTGCCTTGATTGAAACTAATGACAACAAATTCTCTTTTATTATACTTACTGAAACGTTATTAAAAGAGGATACTACTCAACTCTTTAACATGCCAAACTACTCAGCAATTCACAACTGTCGACCAATTCAGAGAGGTGGTGGTACTGCTCTTTGCTACCACCAAGAACTAACATTCTTAAAAGTAATTAGAACTAGTGGCTACTGTGGAGAGTATATTTTCGCCAGTTTCAGAGTCAAGGGTGCTGAGTCTGTCCTGACTGTGAGAGCAGTCTATAGAATTCCTAACACTGATGTGTGTCCGAATTCAACTCTAATCTTAAAAATCTAATACTTGATAACAGACTGAACAAAAACCATCTAATTATTGCAGGGGACTTTAATATTGACCTCTGCGAGCCTGAAAATCCTACTGCTGCCAGCTTCCTCAACTGTATGAATTCCTGCTTCCTCATACCCTTAATCACTAGACCTACTAGAATCACTGACTGTACTGCCACGGCTCTTGATCACATCTGAACCAACATAACCTCTCCGCTTACCTCAGGGATAATCATCGATAGCACTACAGACCATTACCCCCCATTTCTCCTAACTAACATTAACAAACCACCTCTAGAGACAAGGGAGATAAGCTTTAGGCTGCACAATGAAACTGCCATAGGCAATTTTATAGCTGCTGCTGCTAATGTCAACTGGGAGTCCGAGTTAGGTAACATAGGAGACATCAACCTAGCAGTGCAATCTTTTTTTCAAAAAACTCTCAGCATTTATAACACCCACTGTCCTATGCTAACGAAACAAGTCACAACTAAAAGGCTAAACAATTCTTGACTTACAAAGGGGATACTTAAATCCATTATAAAAACATGACCTTGAGAAGAAGTATAGGTTAGGAATCGTCTTCAAAGAATTTTCAAAGAATTACTCATCATTGTTATCTAAAATAATTAGGAGAGCCAAAATTAAATACTACGAAGATAAATTTACCCACACAAATTGCAACATAAACAAAACATGGAGCACAGTTTCACAAATATTGGGATCAAAGAAGATTTTAAATAACAAACCAATACTCCTGTCAAAAAATAATGGTCTGCTTTCAGCCTCTGACACTGCTTTTGAGTTCAATAGGTTCTTCTCTTCCATTGGGTCGTCCCTTGCAAATGATATTCCATCTTCCAGTACTAATATTCAGGACTATCTTACAGGTAACTATCCACAGTCTCTGTACCTAATGCCTACTAATTCCACTGATGTTACTGACATAATCCTTTCCCTTAAAACCAAGTCTAGTGCCCTTGAGGAGATACCAACTTTAATTTCCCAAAAAAAACCTACAGATGTTTAGCTCCTGTCATTGCATTGGTCTTCAACAAGTCACTTGAACTATAAACCTTTCCAGATATTCTAAAAAAAAAAAGCGAGAGTAACCCCTGTCCATAAATGTCGTGATCCCACTGATGTTAACAACTTCAGACCTATATCAATTCTGCCGAACGTGTCTAAAATATTTGAAAAACTTATCTACAAGCAGCTTTACTCTTATCTAGCCAAACACAATATACTTAGCTCCTGTCAATATGGCTTCAGACCCCAAAAAGC
The DNA here is from genome assembly GCF_040958095.1 of Procambarus clarkii. NCBI lineage: Eukaryota > Metazoa > Arthropoda > Malacostraca > Decapoda > Cambaridae > Procambarus > Procambarus clarkii. Next base: position 8,800,892 of record NC_091169.1, read on the forward strand.
ACTAACGATGCACTTATTTGTTTGATTAACTTGATACACGCAGCACTTGATAAAAACGAGTTTCCTATTAGGTTATTTGTGGACCTGCGTAAGGCTTTTGATACTGTCAATTACCAAAACCTTCTTCTTAAATTACATCATTATGGACTCAGGACACTCCCTGCAGTACCTTAAGTCTTACCTTACTGACAGGCTCCAATATGTTTGATTATGAATACCAATATGAATACTGAGCTAAATAAAGTCCATCACTGGCTAACTGGCAACCAACTCACCCCCAATTATTGACAAAACTTTCTATATTTTGTTTGGCAATAAATCCTCAAATCAAATAATTCTCAGGATTAACAATACCCAAATTTGTAACAAAGTAGATGGCAAATTACTTGGCGTTCTCATTGACCACAAGCTAAATTTCCAGGGACACATTCTAAATATATCAAAAAAAGTTTTAAAAACTGTTGGCATTCTTTCTAAGATCAGATATTATGTACCTCGCCCTGCCCTGGTGACACTATTACTCTCTCATCTATCCTTATCTCAAACTATGGTATTTGTGCTTGGGGTTCTACTACCCAAAATCATTTACATCCTCTAATTACTCAACACAAAGCTGCTATTAGGACAATATCTAGCTCTGGCCCCAGACATCACTCGGTACCCTTACTCAAATCTCTGAATATGTTAGATATTAGTCACTGCACATCCTCTCATGTATATTTTATATATATAAAACGCTGAATTGTAATGTCAATCCTGACCTTAAAAGCTTTGTAGAAGGTTGTAACAGATCCCATGAGCACCACACCAGAAACAAATACCTATTTGATATTCCAAGAGTACGACTTAGTCAAACTAGAAATGCTTTATAAATCAAGGGACCTCGAATGTGGAATGACCTTCCCAATTACGTTAAAGACTGTACCTCTCCCAACCAGTTTAAAACAAAAACTAAGTACTACCTAATTAACTCAATGTAACCTACCTCACCCCTTATTGTCAACCCATGTCTACGATTTTAAACAATACTGTTTGTTGACCAAATTGTATTTTTGTTTTTTTTCTGCCATGTTTCTACCCCCCCCCCCCCCCCCCCACCTTTTTCATTTTTTTTTTTTTTTTTTTCTCAACACAATTTATACTTTAATCTCAATTAGTATTAAGTTTTAGTCGTAGTGTTTTTCCTGCCCGAAACACTTTGAGTAATAGTGGTTTTAGGAATTGTATGTACTAGTTCTATCTATAAATCCATCAACTTTTGTATCTCACCTTGTTTGTATGTACTTTTCCTGAATAAATATTTGTATATGTATTTTGTTTTGCTAATTATCACTCCCTGATAATTAGCTCTGCTGATCAACACGGATCAGCAACAGATGATCAACAAGGTGAGAACTGCTGTAATATTGCCACACTCTAATTAATTAAAAGAGCAAAATCAACGTTGGTATCAAATCAGCTGTCAGGATAGATAAAAACAGTCCTCGCAGCATTAGGTGAATGCTCATCAAACTTGCAAATCCGACTGCTAAGTATGACCTCATGCAAACAGCTGCAAAGCAAAAAACCAACCGTTATATAAATGAGTGCCTTACCAAGCAGCGTGGATCCCTCCTCTACACACTGCATCAAATTCGCAAACAAAGCTCAGGTGTTATCAAGCAGTGCTACCCTAGGAATAGAACGATCATTATAAAGAAGAAAAGAACAGGCAGAAGATAAGAAATAAAGTGCGACCAACAACTACTGGCATTCGTTAATGATTGTGGCATATCTGAAAACCAGAATCCCTCAAATGCCAATACTGAAAGTAACTCATGAGTGACTGAGCCTAGCCTAACCTTGTCCAAGGTGTTGCCTTTTACTCTAGTGGTTAAATAATGCTCTCTCATCCATAAAAGTTCCTAATTTCTCAGTAACGTCTCAGTGTACTTATGTAAGTATCTTGTGGGAAAAACCTGCCGGGATTGATATGAGAGGAGACTATCAGGGACATGTACTGTACTAAATTAAAAATTACTGTCAGCAATTAATTCAACTAAAGTCTCTAGCTCGGGTCGTAAATCCTAGCTTCTCTTTTCCTTATGACAGATTGTGGGTTGTAAGGGGCAGGTGTGGTGAATGAATTAGTTGATAGGTTGATTGAAGATCCACAGTCCACCTGCAGACACGTATCTTACATTAACTTGTATTTTTTTATACAAGGATAAGATTTTAATAAATTCAGTTCTATGACTGAACACTGGTTCTGTTTAAAGCAGGGATTTAAACATATACATAGTCCAGCCTAGCACCATAACAATCAACAGCCAATATATTCTTATACTAATAACACAACAATTTAAATTGTAGAAGTATGATATTAAATGACCTTTAATGTGGTCTAAGTACTGTTAACTAAGCACTAAAGATTATATTCAATTAGATAAACTTAAAGGCTTAGATATTATCAGCAGGGAAGCGGAATGCATAGCAGTGAAAATAAACAGCAATAAACCAAAGCAATGGCCGTTAAAATGAGAACTCAAGACATCAGACTTGCAATACAAGGACATGAAATTGAGTGGCTACCTCTTTACAGTACCTAGGAGTCATAATAAACAGCCAGTTGAAATTCACTCAAGATATTTTTTATTGATATATAAAAAACCAAAGTACAAAAACAGGGAACAAATGCAAAACATACAAATACAAACAATCATGCTTATACATGAAACAAAGCAAACACCATGAAACAGACATAAAATACATACAAGAGGTCACAGGGAAGCACACAGGACACAAGCATGGAAACCCCATAAACAGCATGAGACAGAAAATGCATACAATACACAACAAATAAATAACATAAGTACAATAACAAAATTGTACAATAAAAAATATAAAAAAATTACAAGAAATGTACAGAAAGCCAATCACTCCTAGAACAGAAAAGGGGAGTAAATGAAAACACAAGCACAGGCAGTCCGACCCCCGCACACAGAGTAGCATAACCGGACACAAATGAGGACACCAACAACAGAAAAACAGTAAATCCAGAAAAACACATAAGAACATAAATACATAAAATATATACAAAGAATAAACCAATTACAAGGGCCAAAGAAAAAATCACACACACACACAACCCATGCAACAAACACATGGAACAGCAACATACACAACCACACCACCCCACACTAAGACACCCGCCACCCCAACACACAGGGCGCGCGCAAAGACAGGAAAGTAAGAACACCAAACACCCACAACCGCACACAACCACAACACAAATACCCATACAGGACAAAGGGAAATCACAAATACATCACAACAGGCCACGCAGGAGCCAGGAACAAACACACACACGCACAGACAAAGACACCCACCTGTGCACACAGGCACTGGGGAAACAACACAGACAGAAACCAACCACACGGATCACTCACCGCCCACTAGGACGCTCACTTTGTTCTACGCCAGGAATCGCATCGAGCCACGCGGAGGGCGGCACCACAGGCGCCCCAGTGTGCCCACCAATCGGAACAGGAGCAGAGTCCCCCCGTCGCACATCCTTCGACAACACCACGACGAGGTGCTGGTGGCCTACTGAGGAGAGCCACCAGCAGGGGGCACAGTGTCCAACACAGGAGGCAGCACATCGCCGCCCACAGCATCATCATCCATGGCATCACGCTCCTCTGCCCAAGTCCGGTGAGGTGACGCATCCCGAGCCGAACGACGGCGCTTAGAAATAGGCCGTTGATCGTCAGAATTATCACCCCCTATATGCGGTGCCTCAGAAGAACCATCGGCAGGCGGCCCCAGAGCCGGGGTAGCACGACCACACAGAACAGCAGCCTCAACGACGCAGGGCAAAAAGCCACTACCATTCAAGGTGACCGGATTCGGAGAAGGAAGAGACACAACAGGCGGAAGGGTAGACTCCAGCACACATAATGTATCCAGCGAGGGCGATGGAACCGGCAGAGGAGAAGAGGCACGTGTCAACGAGGAAACTACCAGAGGCAACGAGGCAGAGGGCGTGGGTGGAGTCACACACACCACCGCCCCGACAGCCCCGGGAAGCACATGTTCTTCTGCAGGAGATGCAGGCAGCACCACCCCTACAGCACCATCCAAGGTCACCACAGAAGCAATCGAATGCGGCAGCACCTCCGCATCCACCGAACGGCGGAGGTCCGAAGCAGGTGCTCCCAGGTCCCCCGAGCTCACTATTGGGGCAGACAGATCAGGGCCAGACGGAACGCCTGCCGGAACCACCGCAGGAACCACACCAGGCACCAGAACAGAGCGAGGATCCGCCGAGGAAACCCCACGCACAGACAAGCAGAGAAAGTCATCCTCCAAGAAAACTGAAGGGGCCTCAGCACGAGGAGCGTCACAGCTGGCCACCACGTGGCCTTCAGCGCCACACCGGAAACAGGTTCGTGTCTGACCCTGATAAAATATCCGCAGAGAGAGCCCACGAAATGAAACCCTGGAAGGAATAGGGTTCGTGACCCGCATGACGAGTGTTCGAGCGCCCAGACGGACCCCTTTCAGCCGGCCTGCACACAAAGTGGTGAACCGGTGCTTCACCACCACACCATACTGCGTAAACACCGACATAAGCTCAGCCTCGGGGAAGGTCACCGGCACACCGTGAACACTCACAAATGTCAAGGGCCCCCAGGGATCCGAGATCTCCACAGTCACAGTTGAAGAAGGAATAGGAAGTGAGCCACAAACTCCTGGTAAAGCAGCGACGTGGCAAACGACACCACCACACGGGTAGGCGAAAGCTTTTCCAGCCCCAGCAGATCAGAGACTTCAACATGGAGCACGTCCAAGAGCGCAATCTCCACAATGGGCCAGTCCACAGCACCAGAAAAATCCAGTCTCACAGTACCCGCCGAACACGGGTATCACCAGCAACAGCCATACCGCCAGCCGGATCCCTGGCTAGCGAGCGCACCGCACCTCAAACTGCACCCACCCCCTCACAATACCAGGCAGCAACTGTCAAGTCAGGCGAGCACGTCCTAACCCCCTGGCGGCCAACGAGGCAATCCCTTTGACGTCTAAATAATCGATTCCGGTCCACTCGAGAACAAAATCTAACAACACGGTTGACAGCCAATCACTAACAAGGCATACCTAGCGATTCTGGTGTTCAAAGGGATACAGGAGTTCCCACCAGGATACTCAGCCAGTAATCATGCATAATGGATCAATATTTGCACTATCATTGGAAAAGTTTTTTGACGTGAATGAGACGTTTTCTGAGCCACTGTTAATGTGATATATCTAGTGACATCATAGGTGTGGTTCTTACCGTCATTATTTGCGACATTGATGTCGACTTTCAATTTCAGAACCGTCTTAAGTATTTGATTCCAGCCTATTTGAGCAACAAAGTGAAGGAGTGTGTCTCCTATGTTACTCGTTACATTGACGTCTGCTCCAGCCTGGAGAAGCAACTTCACTACGTCGTTACGACCATGAATGGCAGCCTGGTGAATTGGTGCATAACCTGTAAACAGACATCACAATTGTTAATGGGCATAATTATCTATGAAACAAAGCTGTCAAAATACAATTCGCATTCTAAAAAAAATGTTTGGTGCATGTAACAGCGAAGAAAATTCTCTTCAAACATTAAATATTATTTTACCTTTAGTAAATAATTATAAGGTTGTTTAGTTTGAAAAAAGAGCATCAGTGTTGCTAAATCGCAATCTCAACACCATCTATCTCGTATCTTGTACCTCTATCATCATTACCTAGCTTCAATACCTTACATTTGTCAGCATTAAACTACATCTGTCAATCTTTTGACCATTTCAAAACCTTATTTAGATCGTCTTGAAGTGATAGTTCAAGATGAAGACGAATAGTATCTGCAATTATCGATGCAAGTAACTTTCCCACAATAGACGTTAAGCTAATTGGTCGAGAGTTTGATGCAAGTGATCTATCTCCTTTCTTGAAAATTGGTACCATATTATCAACCTTCCACGACTCTGGCACTCTGCCTGACTAATGATTTATTAAATATGGTAGACAATGGCTCGCAAAGCTTCTCTTTGCATTCCATAAGCACTCTGGCAAACACTTCTTCCGGCCCTGGGGATTTGTTTGCCTTGAGTTTCACTATTGGTTTAATAACATCCTTACTGGTAACTCCTAACTAGTCAACCTGTTCTCTTCCCCACACACATAGACTTGTTGGCTGAAGGCCAAACAAGTCTTTCTGTTAAGTTTCTCTTTAGTAAATACAGAGATAAAATATTTATTAAAAATACTACTCAGCTCTTCGTCATTATCACCTATTTGACCTGTCTCAGTTTTTAATGGACCTATCCTTTCACTAATTCAATGTTCGATATAACTGAAAAAATCCTTTATGATATTTCCGAAATCCTTTAGGAACGGATTTAGGAAAAGGAAAATCCTTTAGGAAAGAAATCTTTTAACAAAGGATTTGCTAAAGGATTTAGCAGGGATTTGCTAAAGGATTTAGCTTGCCCTGCTATGCGAACTTCATAGTTTCTTTTTACTCTCCTAATCTCTATTTTACATTTTTTACCAGTTGGAAGAATTCTTGTTCTAAATTGACATCCCCAGTCTTAATCTTTTTGTACTAAGCACTCTTTCTGTTTATAAGGTTCTTCAAGTTGGTGGGCTCCGGGTGTGTCCTCAGCCTTGGTGGGCTCCTGGTGTGCCCTCAGCTGTGGTGGGTGGCTGGCATATATTTTACTTACTATTTTATATTATTTTACACTGGATGACTTTTACGTTTTAGTTGGGAGCCGAGTTTTTGGTTTTGCTACCAAATGTTCTCTGTGTGAGGCAGGGCCGGTGCTTGTCACCCTGAGGGACTTCTTGAGCTCCCCAATCATCGGCCTGTCGGTTCGATGGTAATCTTGGGCATAGTTTTTCATCAAATCTCCTCATTTTTGTGGTGCCACGTGAGCAACACAAATGTTTTTTAGACCATCACCCCGACCGCACTTTAATGGTAATCTTTTGCATAGCTTTCCATTAAATCACCTCATTTTGGGGGGGCCCTGCGAGCAACACAAATGCGAAAAAGCTTGAATGGTCCCCCAAGCATATATGCGAATGACAACTCAGCACCCCAGAAGTACCTCGAACCTGGACCGCCAGCAGCACATTGCAACTGGTGTACACGGTGGCTTAAACCACTCGACCATCAGTGACCGTACAAAAAGTGGTGATAGCCGAGGCTATTTGAACCACCTCCCTGACGGCACTTTGATGGTAATCTTGAGAATTGCTTTTCATCAAATCGCCTAATTTTTGTGGGGCCACGTGAGCAACCCAAATGCGAATAATCATGAATAGTCCTTTACCATATGCAAATGAAAACTCCACACCCAAGAAGTGATTCGAATCCGTACCACCAGGTGCACATTGCAAATAGTGTACATGGTGCCTTAAACCAATCGATCATCAGTGACCATACAAAAAGTGGTGATAGCGGAGCTTTTTGAACTACCACCCCGACGGCACTTTGATGATAATCTTTAACATATCTTTTCATCAAATCATCTCATTTTTGTGGGGCCACGTGAGCAACACAAATTCGAACAAACTTTAATGGTCACCAAGCACATATGTGAATGAAAACTCCACTCCCCAGAAGTGACTCGAACCCGGACCGCCAGGTGCACATTGCAACTGGTGTACACGTAAATTTAAATAAAAATTAAAGGTAAATTAGGTAAAAAAAAGTGAAAAAGTGAAAGGTAAATTTTTCGGCTCGAATACGTCCAGAATGCCAAACCGTCTCCTAAAACCTTACAGGTCTGAGAGTACCAAATAACGCAATCTAGAACTGCAGTCGCAGAAAGTGCTGGTTCTTAATTTACTCCGGTAAACGTCTGTTGTCAAAGGTCGCGACTGCACCAAGAACTTGCACCTAGCAATTAGGGAAAAGACTGGAGCCAAAAAACAAAATAACAGGAAACATTTGCTCCTTCTCTCTGGCAACGAGACACAATGTCGCCAACTCGCCAATACTTGTCAGTGGGCCCCCTCGCATGGTTCTCTAAGACAGCAACCATGCATCCCGTGAGGAATGTGCCAACAACACCGAGTCTACCCTATAGATATATCGAATACGTTAAGGTGATGTCGTTACATCGTTCAAATGGTCGCCCAGTATGCACCCTGCTCGAAGCATACCTGTTACGAACCCGACTCTATCGTCGGAGCATGGAGCATCAACGCCATCTGCGAGTCTGCTCCCGAAAGCCCCACAACTTGGACGACGCCATCTAGTAGTGACAGGACTATACCAGCCAGAAATGCTAGTCTTGTCCTAGTAACGCGAGAGATAGCTAGGGCTGACCTCTAGTGAGGTGGTGGTCAGAAAAGCAGCGTCATCTATCATAAGCGGAGTTGGATGTATGTGTCTAAGTCAGTAAGTGTTGTTTCCTAGTGTCCCAATGTACTGATGACGTATCTGTATCCACAGAGTCGGCGTAGGGCTGCTGTGATACGAGGACAGTCAGTCTACCCAGGGCAGCCAAGGTCTCTCTACACCAGTCTGCTTTACGGAAGCAGTGAGCTGCTGCCGAAGAAGAAATGTGAAGTGTTCTACTGTCTACCTATGGAGTGGCAGTGACGGGATTCGACGTACCCGGGGCTGGCTGACAGAAGAGACGACTGACTAAGGTGCTGAAGAGGAGAGTAACCAGCGAGTTGCAAGAAGCTCCTGCCTAGGGCTCGCTACCCTAGTATTTGCACGTGAAGTGGCCCAGCAGCGCGAGGCTGATGGTATCTGCCAGCACTAGGCTGGACTGTGATTGTGGGCATTCATGAAGAAGCACTTGGTGAGACTGCGGTTTGGCTGGCCCGTGGCCAGGGTAGACTCATTGTTGTTTCCCAGTACCGGCTGAGGATAGTACTATGGATGAGGAAACACGGTAGCTTACAAGACTGCATCGATCGAGCATCGAAGAGCGCGTAGTGTCCCATGAGACACTTTTGTACATATTAGGTGTAGAAATACTTCTGTTAGGACTATATACATGAGATGATGGGAAATTAATTATATATGTGAATATACGGATAATCAATGAATTGTAGTATTTAAAGCACCCCCCCCTCTTTTTGTTTTACTTGCATTACCGAGCTCACTCCTTGAAAGCCACTACTAACTTGGGGCCGGATACCATAACTTTAGTACCACCAAAAAAGAACCCGGTTGCGACCCATTGTGGCCGTAACAGTACCACGAAAACGTCTGATGTACCATGTCCTATTTCTGGAGAAAGGTACATTTTTCGGGTTGATTTCGTCCATAATGCTAAACCGTCTCCTAAAACCTTCTAGGTCTGAGAGTACCAAATAACGCAATCTGGTACCACTGTCGCAGAAAATGATGGTTCTTCATGTACTCTGGGTCTGCGGAAAAAGTTCTCTACCGCACCGGAACCGAGAACCAGCACCATGCAATGAGGGAAAAGACTGGAGCCAAATAACTAAATAATGGCAAACATATGCTCTTGCAACAACGAAACATAATGTCTCCAACACACCAGTACTCGTCAGTAGGCTCCCTCGCACGGTTCCATCAGCCAGCAGCTTTCCCGTGAGAAAGGTGTCAGCCAAAATGAGTCTCCCCTATATATATCGAATACGTTAAGGTGATGTCGTTTCATCGTTCAAAAGAGTTTACAGTGGTCGCCCATCATGCATCTTGTTGCGAGCATACGAAAACCTCTGATGTACCATGTCCAATTTCTGGTGAGAGGTACATTTTTCGGCTCGATTTCGTCCAGAATAAGCACATCTAAGTGATCACATCAATGCCTTTAAACAACCTATCCCAATAATTATTAATTTATTAAATACTAAGTAATAGAACACTTTGATATACCTTAAAGAATTCCAGAGAACAACTGTATACAGTTTCCTTCGATTAAATATTTTCAGATCATTGCTGTCTTTAAAATATGTTTATGTTCGATGTATGTTTTTATGTAAAGAAATGCTTACTTGTGTGTGTAGATGTAAACATAGTCAGTGACAATAGAAGGGGAAATTTATGCAAAAAAATCCCCTAGAGACACTGAGAAAACATCATATTGGATATGAATGACTAAACGCAATTTTGCTTTCTTTTTTAACATTAACTCTGTTTAATAAAATACAATACTTCAGCTTTGCAGCTTACATGTACATACCTCACCGATTGCAATTCTTCCACTTTTCATAGTGTTGTTGTTTTCTGTGTATTTTGATTTTTTTTTATGTCTTTTTAATGTTTGCGCTGCATAGGATTTAAAAAGACATTAATGATTCAATTTTTTTTACTGCACTGAACATTGGAAGAGGGAAGTTTTTTACTCAAAGTCTATGCATATTCCATTGTCAATTGTGTTAAGAACATTTAATTTATAATTGGGGGGGGGGGGAACTATGGCTACATGGAATTGATAAGCTCTTTATTTTGAGCATGGGATACACACATAGTAGGCATCCATCAGTCACAGGAGACTATGGAGTTCCGCTCTGGTGTCGGCCTGGTCTGGAGTGGCCTCACCAAGGCGCAAAGCCAGGGTAGGTTAATATGGGGAAGAAGCTGTTACCCAGGCAGCAGGTCCCCCCTCTCCACGGCGCTGAAAGTCTCCAAAGTCTGGGATACAGACATAGTGTATAATATAGTTTAGGTTTGAATTGCGATTCCCACAACGAGACACAATTAGGGAAAAGACTGGAGCCAAAAAACAAAATAATGGGAAACATTTCCTCTTTCTCTCTGGCAACAACGAGACAATTTTGCCAACTCGCCAATACAAGTCAGTAGGCTCCCTCGCATGGTTCTCTCAGACAGCAGGTTACCCGTGAGGAAAATGCCACCAACCCCGAATCTACCCTATATATATCGAATACGTTAAGGTGATGTCGTTACATCGTTCAAATGAGGTTCAAATGGTCACCCAATAAGCACCCTGCTCTGAACATATAACGAGAAAGTCTGATGTACCACATCAGATTTCTGGAGAAAGGTAATTTTTTCCTCCCGAATATGTCCAGAATGCCAAACCGTCTCCTAAAACCGCAGTCGCAGAAAATGCTGATTTTATTTACCCCGGTAAACGCCTGCGGTAAAAGGTAGTGACTGCACCGAGAATTTGCACCTTGCAATTAGGGAAAAGACTGAAGCCAAAAAAATAAATAATATAAAACATTTGTTCCTTCTCTCTGGCAATAACGAGACACAATGTCGCCAACTCACTAATACTTGTCAGTGGGCTCACTCGCATGGTTTTCTAAGACAGCAAGCTACCCGTGAGGAATGTGCCAACAACACCGAGTCTACCCTATATATATCGAATACGTTAAGGTGATGTCGTTATATCGTTCAAATGATTTTCAAATGGTCTCCCAATAAGCTCCTTGTTCTGAACATATATAAAAAAAAGTCTGATGTACCACACCCGATTTCTGGAGGAAGGTACATTTTTCGGATCGAATACGTCCAGAATGCCAAACCGTCTCCTAAAACCTTGTTAGATAAGTGCACTTATCTAACAAAAATCAGTAGGAACTTGGATTATGTTCGCCCAAAATTGTGTTGCATGCAGACGTAGACCTCCATGAACTCTGGCACCCGCTGATGCTAGGATTACGTAACTATGAGTCGTTAATTAGGAGTTCTGCAACACAGTAACTTGGTAAGATAGTTGCCCTCTCTTCCGTGTAATGTCGTCGGAGAGGCAAGTGTTGATGCGTTCTGTGGTATGCTGTTAATGACGTTTCACTCGCATAGAGACACGTTGTTAATGTCATCTCTCGTGTGGTGGCTAGCGACGTTCTCGCGTCTTCTTCCTCCTCCCGATTGCGCATGCGTGGCTTTCGATAGGCATCTCGAGCGTAAATGGATTTATATATATATCAGAATTAACTAAGGAAAGAAGAGATTATGACGAGTATCTATGTCGCGTTTAATTCTCTCATGTTATAATATGGCTCCTCATAGCGTAAGTCGGTGTATTAAAGCTACGTAACTAATTATAAATGAGGAATATAAAGGGGAATTATTTTACATTTAAATAATTTCCACTAGAATGTTTATGTCACTTTCAGTGACGAATACATGATTTTCGTTAGTAATCTTCTTCAAAAATTAATTTGGCAACTGAGCTAGGGTCAGCCTCACATGAGGTCAGTGGAGAGATGGGTCAGTGTGGACTGGTTAGCAACTGGAGGCAGAATGCTCCTCCCCTGGAGCCGTGGCAGAACATCTAGGCCTGGCTGTGGTATTTTAAGGTATCTGTGTCTGAGTTATTGCAGTTATTTAATCCACATTATTTGTTGTAGTCAATTACCAATTGCCTCAGATCGGAAAATATTCAGTTAGGAAGTGTTCAAATAGGGTGTATTAATTTTTATTTTCTTTGATAATCTTTGATTTATTAATTTTGTTTAGAATTTTATGGTGTTTAGTGAAATTTCCCTCAACGTTTATTTAACATTGCTGTAGGGCTCAAGCTCCATGCTTGAGACTAGGCTCCCTCTGCAAGCCAGCAAGCACTTATTTAATATCGCATATAATCCCTTTGTATTTTGATTTATTCCACACTTAACGTAAATCTTATCCCTCCTTGTCTGATAACTGGGGATCCATTTTCAGGGTTTATGCCTAATTGACGGTATTCTGCTTCACGGCACTTCACTAGTGAGTGAGGTTAAAGGCTGACCCCCATTACAATAGTACTCTACTGCAAGGTGCAACGAAAAATTAGTGTCTTAGCGACAAATAATACGACTCTGCCTACTGCCCAACTTACCATCAAAACTATAGGGGGTCAAGGTCCAAATGTGAAGGTTGTTTGATCAGGGGTTCCAAAGAACATTTGTCACTAAACAGGAGGCAAATGATCTCAAATTAAAGCCTGTAATCCAAGTAACATTAAATATAACTGGGTTCCTGGCTAATACAGGACCTCAAGTCTACCAGATGGTGCAACCATTAGTACGTTTAGGCAACTATGTCCGTCGCGTACAAGCCATCATGGTGGATACAATTCCAACAGATTTACAAGAAAAGGGTCTAAAAGCTACTGCCACATTACTAAGAAAAGAAGGAATCAAATTGCAGACAAAATTAAATATAATCACCTCTCTGGCATGGGAATTCTTGTAGGTGCAGATTATTACTACAAATTCATCATTAGTCTAACCAAATATCAGGGAATAAACCTGTTAAATTTTGCAGGAGGCAAAGTTACTCACTGGTCCAGTATTTTAAGCCAGAGGAGGCCTATGCTTGCAAATAAGTTATTCATATTGAAAATAATAAATTGTCAGCTGATAATAAAACTCCAGTGAAAAATACCAGAGAATACAGCTGATCACATATTAACAAAGACTGATCTCAATATCAACATTTAAAGCTGAAGATGAGCTCATGAGGCTTCAGTGACCAATCGGTGACCAGTAGCCTAATCAACTACAAGTCACTGCTACCAATGTCACTGATCCCACTGCAGTCTCAGAACCATCCTTGAATTTAAAGATTGATACATTCAATCCTCTGAATTAATTCAACCAAAATCAATTCCTAATTTTATCAGCAAAAAAAAAAAAACATTAGAGAGCATAGTTGAATATCTAAACCGATGATGGATTTTGATACAATTATTGCTTAATCAAGATGTATTCTATAGGTCTCAGTTGTTAATCAGTGACCAGTAGCCTAAACAAGCTACAAGTTACTGCGACCAATGTCACTGATTCCACTGTAGTCCCAGAAGCATACTTGACTGTAATAATTGATCACATTCAGTCCTCTGGATAAAATCAAATTTAAATAGGCTAGAAATAAAGTCTCACAAGAAAGGAAGCATCAAGAGACTTCCCACCTCTGTAGTTTTAGTAGGAGACATTAGTTCTGTACAAACTGATGCACAAATGTGTCAATTACTAACCACTAACATCTATTTAATCTAATTATTCTGAGGATGAGTATCAGTGTTCGTCAGTTCTAAACAGTGAACTCCGACCCATGTGCCCCCCACCCCACCAGAATTATATCTGGAAAAACCGACATCTTCTAATAATCCTTGTTACAATATGCAGATAATTACACTGCTGTTCTTGTACTAACCTATTAACTAATTCAACACAAATTAGTTTAATAACTTGTTCAAAGAAAACGAGATTACAGTGTAATTTTCTCTTAAACATTTGATATATTATTGCCACGTCATTAAAATATCTACTTTCAATATAAATTAATCACTAAAAACCTCCAGTCCAGTGTTAAAATTAATAAAAAAAAAACGTTCCCTTTGACTGGATCAAATAAAACAATCAATAAAATCAACGCCTCTGTACCTTTGACCATAAATAGGCTGAAATTGAACCAGTTCTAGTGGCGTCACCAGCCAGAAAGGAGGAGGGAGGCGGCCATTGTTGAAACAGCATTACTCCTGTGAGGAAGCACAAAGTGGCAGCTACGTTTGCACTCGTAACCCAAGCCATCCCTAAGTTCTTCAGCTGCAAGAACCTCTAAATAACGAGAGTACATCGTATCCGGTTTGTCCAAAACAGTCCAAATTGTATTACTAGTCCTATTAATATAATTAATGACATTCCGGTTAGGAGACAGGCGACCCCCCCCCCCCCCAAAAAAAAAAACAGGGTGAGCCCCTCACAATCATTTAATTAATAATAATGATTTTGAACGTGCCATATCTGTGATAGGAAGTACATTTGCAATTGTTATATTGTATTCTTCCGGCAGATCTTCTGTGGTCACTAGGGAACCTAGCTACCTCAACTGGTAGCATCATGTGGGAACAGACACCATAGGCCTTGAGGCTCATATCTGGCTGATTGCTCACGCATCCCACAATTGTACCCATCTTGAAGCCTTCAAATTCGATAAGGCGATTGAGTACAAAACTAACACCACTTGATTATTCAACTAACCTCAGTAGAAATTTCCTCTCAATCAATAAATTCTTGATTGATAGGTTACTATAATTATGTAACCCACCATACTTGTGTTGGGGATTTGACATGTGGGAGAATATAAATCCATACAGTCCACTCAATAAAACACAGTTCACTAAGCTATCGAAAGAAATAATAAATAAGTCAATTATACATTATAAATTAGAATACATTAATCAATTAATTAAGAATCAAAATAAATTAAATACAAAATCCCACGAATCAGAATTCCCCACACATTGAAACGTCGTCGTCCATTAACCTTCTAGTGTGTGGTCTAGTCAACATTGTACTTATATCTGTTTCACTGTACTTATGTCTGTTTCATTGTACTTATGTTTGTACTCACCTAGTTGTGTTTGTGGGGGAGGGGGGGGGGGGGTTAGCCTCGTCTCTTTGGTCCTGCCTATCAACTGGTAAACAAGTGTCCGAGCCTATTGGGTTCTATAATATATGCATTTACAATTATGTATGGAGTTTTGTCTCCGCCACATCACGTTCTAGTGTATTCCATTTGTTAACTACCCTAACAATGAAAAGGTTTTTCGAATGATAGTTCTAAATTCAAAGTTTTTTTAATGAAAGAAATTCATTGAATTTCACTGAATATATATTAATATCAGTTTCATTGTATTAATGTATATTTAACTTTGATTATAGTTTTTAAATTTGTTTGTAAATTGCCTACACAGGATTTTACTGTGAGTTTCCAGTGACGTTGGTTTTGTGTTGTGCTTTGTTTAAATCAGGCAAAACTTTGTTGCCTGTTTAAAGTTTGAAAATTTTTGTTATTTTCTAAAATATTTTTTTGTTCAATGTATAGTACAAAACCGTACACATTTGTACGAATCCCTGTCACATGGTAATATTCACAATGGCTGTTAACTTATATATAATACAAATATAATATGTCAGTTTTAATAATGAAAATTTTTCTTTAACATAGTAAATGTAAACAAAAAATATGGTAAACCGCATCCTAGACAAAACACACATCCCTATAAAACACCCAGAAGCTGGATATATTAAATAAAAACAATGAGTAACCAAAATTGACAATAATTACCTAACACAAATCCTGAGCCAACAAAAACAAAAGACAACCAGTACGGAACAGTACGGTTCCCCAGTCACTTACCTACAAAAGCTAGCGTAAATATAACTATGAACACTAGTTTGTAAGAAAACACAGAAGGCAGGTGGATACCAAACACATTATTGTAAGAAACAAGCATTGAGTCATCACAGAGCACACATAAATATGTGCAAGAAATTTCTCTAGATAAATCCACACACACAATATATAATCCGATAAAACCAAAATTACAGCATTGCGGACCTTTCTTCATGTTGCCACAAAATCAATCAGTAAACGCCAAGGATCAACATGAAACGCCTACCTACATTGGCTCACAATAGTGTCGGTTACCCAACCCAGCAACCTCGTTTGAACTTTACAGAAGTAAAGCACATGAAACGCCTTCTCAACACAACCACAAAGCTCACACCTGTCAGTATCCTTAATACCCAACACCAGGAGCCACTCGTTAGTCGGCAAAGACATGTGTAAATACCTATACAACAACTCTTTCTGCTTTGGAGCAATAAACTGCTTTTGCTTTCGCTTTCAGGAGCAAAGGGTTTGGCAAGCTGGAGGACTGAAGAAACTTGAGGAAAAGGTTGAAATGTCTGGAAGCAGGAAGAGGACAGTGGCCTATCCACTGTGGATTGGAGTAATCGTGTTTTCCAAGAAATTTTATCCTGTCGTCTTTTTTCAAGCGTCAACAAGCTGTGCGGCGGTATGGAAGGTTTGATGGAAAGTTAGTTTAGGGTGAGGAGGAGAGACTCAATCTTGTCGATGGTGGCTTCATGGTCTGGTGTCTCGGAGGGTATTCTGGTGGTTGGTTTTCGGTCTTTAAGATTCAGTCCACTGTGGTTAGTAGCTGCTTAATGCCTATCTTACTTAGGTAAAGTTTGACTTCAGTGAACAGTAGTGTTGGCAACGGGGTTCTTTCTGGGCCGTCTTCATTGAGAAACTCGCCCTTTCCTTTAGGAAGCTTGATGGAAAAAACTGGATCAAAGTATTCCTTCTTCTGAATGGTGAGATCGGTAAAGAGGCTCATGGTTGTTACGGTGCCCTCTCCTATTTCTTCCGTTTGCCTGCTTTAAAAGTCATGTCAGCATTCTCTACTGATTCTCTGAGATATGGGGAGTCTGTTGGTATATGTGGCGACCAGATTGGCCGCCAGATGAGGGAGAAATTTGCAAAGTAAGTTTGTAGGTAAGGGGAAGGTGGCGCCCTGATACAAATGAATTGGGACCCCCCCTATAGTGGGCCAGCCAGAGTCTTGAGGGCCGTGCAGGAATATCCTTGCAAAAAACAAAGGTACCCCCTACCTGCAGATCCGCCATTTTCTGGAGGGCGCCAGCCGAGTGTGGATTGGCTGACTTAGGTCACGGGTGACCAATCAGAGCCCGCCATGACGTCACAGAGTACCATTGGTGATGCCAGCTGTGTTAGCGTTAGAGTTAGTCTGACTGTGAGAGTGGGAGGACGTTTCTCGGTCAGCTCTCGAGGTTTGGAGGCTCTTGGAGCCTTACTCAGTGGATTAAAACTAGTCTTCGCAGCCCACCGTTGTTATTGGAGACCCTGTGCTTCCGGAAAGCAAGAAGAAACCAAGTTCATTGAGCAGGGAAGTGCCAAAACTTGATAAAATCTGTCAGCGACGACGCTTGAGGGGTTTGGAAGGTGTGGCGGGCAGGCCTAGCTGTGGCTGTGTCACGTTCATTGAGGATTTTGGAGGGACGACACCGTTCCTAGGACAAGGAGCAACGCCTTGTGGAAGGGACGAGTGTGTGCTTACAGTGATTAGCTCAGTGGCCACTGGTGAACCAGGATTGGGATATCTGAAACTCTGGGAGTGGTTTGGCGACGACGCGAAGGCTTCACGACACCTGAGGACCTGTGGAACGTTCCTGGATCGTCAAGGATCGACTCAGGAAGCGTGGGAACCTCACACCATCGAGGGACAGGCGTCGTGAGCCAGGAATGTCAAGGTAGATCAATTTCCCTCCCATTACCCCTTGTTTGAGTAGGCTAGATAGGCCACGATATTTACCTATGTATGTTACAGTATAACATTGATACATTTGTAGTAGGATAGTCTGCAGGGCAGCTTGTGTCCAGGACTGTTGAAGAGGACAGTGTGTTTGGACGACGGGACAGTTGAAGAGGTGGTAGCCGACGTCGACGAAGCCCCTCTGTGAGAGAGTGTGTGGCTCCTTTTTTTAATCTGCCCAGTTGAAGGAGTTGTTGGAGGTCATGAAAGAAGAGTTGCTGACGATCTCCAAATTGTTTATTCTTATTTCCCATTCCTGTATTGATTTTAATTGTATATGTGACCATGTAGTTTATGTCAGTAAATTAACATATTTTATCAGCATACACGAGGGATATCATAGTTCCACCTAGGGAACATTACGTTTTCTATGGACGTTCTTATAGTGTGGAGAGTAGTAAAGCAGCACAGACTTACATAAAAGTGTACCCTAGGCTATCCGTCCAGTATCAGAGCCGAAATTTATTTATTTATTTATTTGGGATTTGGGATTTTATTGGGATTGTGAGGATACATAATATAGTAATTACAATTTTGTAAAGCCACTAGTATGCGCAGCGTTTCGGGGAGGTTCTTAATCTAAAAAATTTTTAAGTGGGTAAATACTTGCAAAATTTATAAAAAATGATAACAGTTACAAGGCAAGAAAAAAAATAAAGGATGAGAGAAAATTGTAGGTATATTAAAGCACATAGGTAGCTCAGATTGATTGCAATGACTGCTTGAATGGTAGTTGACAAAAATTGGTAGGCACAATACAGCATATGGCTAGCACATAAAAGAAGACAGCAATGAACACAATGATAAGGTTGTTTGATATTACATAAAGATTGGGAGATTGGGTAACACTAGATACAGAGCAAATTTAAAGCTCAGTGTAGGAAACTACGAAGATGAAATTAGGTACTTTTTGGTTTTGCTTTTAAATGAGGCAAAAGTTTGACAGCTTTTCAATTCACTAGGGAGTGAGTTCCATAGACTAGGTCCCTTAATTTGCATAGAGTATTTACACAGATTAAGTTTGACCCTGGGGATATCAAAGAGATATTAATTCTGGTTTGGTGATAATGGGTCCTATTACATCTGTCCAGGGAGAGTTTCAGAGCATGGTTTGCATTTAAGAACAGGGTTTTGTAAATGTAGTTGACACAAGAGAATGTGTGGAGGGAGTTAATATTTAGCAAGTTTAGGGATTTAAGCAAGGGAGCTGAGTGTTGTCTGAAAGCAGAGTTAGTTATTATTCTGATAGCAGATTTTTGCTGGGTGATGATGGACTTAAGGTGGTTTGCAGTGGTAGACCCCCATGCACAGGTACCATAGTTAAGATAGGGGTAGATTAGTGCATAATATAGTGAGAGGAGAGCAGAGTTAGGAACATAATATCTTATTTTAGAGAGTATACCAACTGTCTTAGAGACTTTCTTAGTTATGTGTTGAATGTGAGTGCTGAAGTTAAGTCTCTTGTCTAGGAATGGGCCAAGAAACTTGCCATCATTTTTATTACTGATGTTAATGTAGCTGAATTACATTTGACGATTTGCTTCCAAATAAGATGTAGTAAGTCTTTTCTATGTTTAATGTTAGTTTGTTAGTTGACATCCGTAAGTGGACTTTTTTTTAATTCATTATTCACAACATTATTTAGTGTATGTGGGTTGGGGTCTGAATAGATAAGGGTAGTATCGTCAGCAAACTATATAGGTTTAAGAATATTAGAGACATTAGGCAAATCATTGTTATATATAAGAAATAGAAGAGGTCCTAAGATGCTGCCCTGTGGCACTCCAACGGTAATTGGTAGAGTGGAAGAAGTTGTATCGTTGATGGTTATACATTGGTGTCTGTCACTAAGATAGGATTGGATGTAGTCAAGGGCAAGGCCTCGGATTCCATAATGCTGGAGTTTAAGTAAGAGGTAGTTGTGATTGACAGTATCAAAGGCTTTTCTTAGGTCAAAGAAGAGTCCAATCGGAAACTCATTTTTGTCAAGGGCTGAGTAGATTACATCAAGGAGACTAATGATTGCATCATTGGTGCTCTTTTGGGACCGGAAGCCAAACTGGCAGGGGCTGAGTATGTCGAATTTTACGAGGTAGGAATAGAGCTGTTTGTAAATAATTTTTTCAAATATTTTTGGTAGAATGGGTAGATTTGATATTGGTCTATAATTGTTTATGTCCGCCAGATTGCCTCCTTTATGAACTGGCGTTACTCTTGCTTTTTTAAGGATATCAGGGAAGATGTGACACTCTATAGATTTGTTGAACAGTAGAGCTATGGGTGGGGCAAGGGCATGGGAGGCGCTCTTGTATACAATAGACGGAATTTCACTGGTGTTCCCTGCCTTGGTTTTTAGAGAGTGTATGATGAACACAACATCTGCCGGGCTGATTGGTGAAAGGAGAAGAGAGTTTGGATAGCTGCCTGAGAGATATGTGTTAATATGTGTCTGAGTCTGTGGGATTTTACTGGCAAGATTAGCACCAACCGATGAAAAGAAGCTGTTAAATTCATTTGCCATTTCTAAATCAGTTGACGGTGTATTCCCATCCTTATAGAGTTTTATTTGGTTATGTGAGTGTTGTTTAGTTCCTAGGATACTAGAGATTGTTTTCCATGTGCTTTTCATGTTGCCTTTTGCTTCATTGAATCTATTCACATAATATGCAAGTTTTGCCTTTCTTATGATACTGGTAAGCATTGATGAGTACCTTTTAGCTACTTCCTTTGAAACAAGGCCAATCCTAAGTTTCTTTTCATATTCATGTTTCTTGTTGATTGAGTTGAGAATGCCACTTGTGAGCCATGGATTGTTTAATCTTTTGTCAGTTACTTGCTTGGTAAGAAGGGGACAATGAAGGTTGTAGAGGCTTAGAGTTTTGGAGAGGAAGAGGTTAGCTAATGAATTTATATCCTGGGTATTATTGAATTCAGAATCCCAGTTAATATTGTGAAGTGCATTTGTAAGATTGCCTAAAGCTGATTCACTGTGTAACCTAAATGAAAGTTTCTTGCTTTTTGGTGGTGTTGTCTATGTTCGCTATGAGAAAGGTAGGATAGTGGTCAGGGTTTCTGTCGTAGATTATACCAGATACAAGGGGAGCTGTTATGTTTGTCCATATGTGATCCAAGGTAATGGCTCCCAGGGTGAATCAGTGGCACTCTCCCAGTGGTGGGGGCAAAGACCTGCAATGGTGGGTATTACTGGTCCTCTCCTGTGGGACCAGGAGACTCTGGTGAGTCCCTAGAGTCGGAGGGGCTGAGTATTCTGCCTTCTGAGCCCCTAGCAGCCCCTTACTAGCGGAGCCCCAGCCCCTCCCCCCCCTCCCCCCGTGACATGGTGTAGGCGTGAACGAACATGGGGTGCGGGTATTTGACAGTGTTTCTGGTACTGATGATCCAGTCGCACTTGTGTGCCAGTTGCAGTTTGGGACCAGCATTTCCTCTGAAGTCGCCCGCGATGTAGAGGACATAGCAAGGACGTCTGTCTTCTTTGGGGTCGGGAGCGTCTCCACCCAAAGGCAATGTCTCTGAATTTGACTTCTGTTGCGTCTTGAGATGATGGTTTCCTGGTTTTGTTTGAGCTGTACGTCTGATTCTTCTTCCTCTTAGGGGTCAGCCTGGACTGGGTGCTGTCATGTTCATAGCAAACGGCACCATCCGTTTGTATGTGCTGCGTTTCATACGCCAGCAGTAGATAAACAATAGAGAGCGTACAGGACGCCCGCCTAGCTTGAAAGCTGCTAGTCATGTATCATTTATAAGTATTAAAGTCAGTAACAAAGCAATGGCTTTATATCAACCCTACAACCAAGATTTCCCTAGCAACACACAACACCACACTAGCGACGAGGATGGGATGTGAACGCAGGTATTTGTTCAGCTCTGAACACAAGGAAGAAGCATGCTGTCTCGCCCCGGAGGAGAAGTCGCGCTGTCTGTGAGCACCATTCCAATGCTGTGCTACCCAATGCTGTGTGCTACCCAATGCTGTGTGCTACCCAATGCTGGGTGCTTCCCAATGCTGTGTGCTAACCAAGCTATCTGCTGACTGAAGCTGTGCACTGAGGAATCTGCGATATCTGCCGATGCTGTGCACAAAAACGCCGCTTTGATGCTGTGTACAAAACCCGATGTTTTGTGTACGAAACGACGCTCTGTGCTACACAATTCTTCATGCTGGTGATGCTGTGAACTGTCTGCTGTGTAGACAGTGCTGAAAGCTCATCAAACAACAATTGCTGTGCCAACTGCTGTGCAGCTGGGAGTAGGAACAACACCACATGTACACAAGGCGAGGTAAGAGGTCAGTTGCTGCTGTATTTTGCACCGTTGTGAACTTTTGCATTAAAATGCTTGTGTGCTTTGCAAAATTAAAGTAACTACAGTGAATTCTTAAATAATATATACAGTGCAATAAGTGTTTAGTATTCTGAGGAACATTGAAGTGATAAGTTTACTTTTATACAGTAAAAATGCCAAATATACCTCAGTTTCCTGCATTTGATCCTGACTGTGACCAGACAAACCTGTCACAGAGGTGGGTCAAATGGCTTAAAAGGTTTGAGAATTTGTTGATAGTTTCAGACATCAAAAGTGCTGAAAGAAAGCGTGCCTTTCTACTTCATTATGTAGGTGATAGAGTTTGTGACATCTTTGATACACTGAAAGACACTGGTGGTGCCAAAGATTATGACATTGCCAAAGCCAAATTAACTGAACATTTCAAACCTAGACAAAACACTGCTATGGAAATTATGCCTTTCAGGAGAGCCAAACAACTCTCTAATGAAACTGTAGATCAATACCACACACGTCTGCAGGGTTTAGCAGCCCATTGTGAGTTTGCTGATGTTGACAAAGAAATCAAACAGCAAATAATTTAAACATGCACATCTACACGTCTCCGTCGAAGAGCTCTAGAACTTGTTGATGATGAAAGTTCTCTTACCTAGATACTGGATATTGCTCGTCGAATGGAAGATGCTGCACGTGATGCTCGTGTCATGGAGTGCAGTGCCAACAACGGTTCTGCCACTGTTACTAACAGTGATGAGGTACGTAAGGTTCAGGGAAGACACCGTGATCAAAGAAGATATCATGGCAAACCCAACAGCAAGTTGAGCCGAGAACCACATCACAACTGGGGTCAAGGAACAAGACTCAAGCAGTCACAACGACCCACATCAGAGGATGTCAACAATAAATGTTACATTTGTGGAGGAGACTACCCACACCAAGGTAATGTTTGTCCTGCTCAAGATAAGAAGTGCTATGAGTGTGGAAAACTAGGTCATTTTGGTGCTATGTGCCGTTCCGCACTAAAGAAACCACAGTCAATGAATAAAAGTACTGTACGAGGGTCAGGTCATAGGTGTCGAGGTGGCAAACGCTATATTGCACCTCGTATCCAGAATGTTAATAATGTACAAGACAACATGTCATTTCAGCCAGTCTCAGATGACAGTGAATGTGATTATACTTATGGAGTACAGTCAATCACAGAATGGAATGATCTTCCAAACAACCCAGAGACATGTGTATACATTGTTGGTATTTGTCTCAAAGTTCTCATTGACACTGGATCAAACATTGACACCATTGCTGAGTGCCACTATGAGAAATTTAAAAATCAGTTCCCAAAGCTTAAGAACTATAATGGCAAAGCCACTGCCTATGCTTCAAAGGTAGCCTTGCCAGTGATTGGAACTTTCACTGCAGAGATTAAGTCAAAGAATGCAATGCTCATTACTACATTCCATGTTGTTAGGAATGCAAAGGAGTCTCTACTCAGTTACAAAACTTCAACCAAATTGGGGCTACTTCAGCTTTCTAATGCTGTAGCAGTGGACTCTGCAAACAATGTTGATGCAATTGTTGGTGAATTTTCTGATCGATTTGAATCCATAGGTTGTTATACTGATAGCAAAGTACATCTGCATATCAACCCAGTTGTAATTCCAGTTGCCCAAGCACATCGCCGACAGCCATTCCATATTCGCAAGAAAGTCGATGCCGAACTGGATAGGCTGATGGAACTAGATATCATTGAACCAGTAACAGGCCCAACACCATGGGTAAGCCCAGTTGTCACTCCACCAAAGTCGAAGAATCCAGATGAGATACGCATTTGTGCGGACATGCGTGTTCCCAACAAGGCAATAATGCGTGAACGCCATCCTACACCCACTGTAGATGATATGATTTACCGCTTGAATGGTGCAACTGTATTTAGCAAGTTAGATTTAAACAAGGGCTATCATCAGCTTGAACTTGATGATGAGAGTCGCTGCATCACAACGTCTTCATCGAGGTCTGTATAGGTACAAGCGCCTGAGTTTGGGTATCAACAGTGCTGCCGAGGTATTCCAGCACATCATCAGCCAGGTATTGCAAGATATACCTAATGCTGACAACATGTCTGATGACATCATTGTTTATGGCCGTACCCAAGCTGAACATAACAAAGCTCTTCTCGTGCAACATTACAACGCTTACGAGAAAAGAATCTGACGCTAAGCCGAGCAAAATGTGAGTTCAATCAACGTAAAATTGAATTCTTTGGACATGTACTTAGTGACAAAGGTCTGTCTCCAGATCCTAAAAAAGTTGCAGATATCAAGAATGCTGCACCTCCTTCAACATCCACTGAAGTACATAGTTTTCTGGGAATGGCAAACTACTGTTCTCGCTTCATTCCAGATTTTGCTACCATTACTAAGCCTCTACGTGAGCTCCTGAAGAAAAATGCATCATCGTACTGGAATGATATCGAACAAAATGCATTTGATGCTGTGAAAGATGCACTAGTAGAGAATGCGACTGCTGCATACTTTGATTCATCAATGGACACTGAGTTAACGGTGGATGCTAGTCCTGTTGGTTTAGGTGCTGTTTTAGCCCAACACGAACCTGGTCAACCAGATTCCAGAGTGGATGCTAGCAAAATTGCCTACACCAGCCGTTCTTTCACAGATGTTGAGCAACGATACAGTCAGACAGAGAAAGAAGCTCTTGCTCTTGTATGGGGCTGTGAACACTTCTATGTGTATCTGCTTGGTGCACCCTTCACCACGATAGTCACTGACCACAAACCGTTGGAGACCATCTTCAATAATCCAAAGTCCAAACCACCAGCTCGCATTGAGAGATGGGCTCTTCGTCTGCAACCATACAACTTTACGGTGAAATACAAGCCGGGTGCAGGCAATCCCGCTGATTACATCAGTCGACATCCTGCCAACAGTTTCACCATCACCAAGCATCAGCAAGTTGCCGAGGAATATGTACACTCTGTAACCTGTGATGCAGTCCCTAAGGCTCTCACTCTTGATGAAATCCGTACTGCAACCCTAGAGGACCCAACTTTGCAAGCAACAGTGGATGTGTTGACTAAGAAAAAGTTTCCACGCATCCCACCCTCAGGAGTTGACCAAGATGCATTTAGAGCACTTGAACGCATCCAGACAGAATTAAGTGTTACGCAACAACGCGACACCGTGCTGCGAGGTACTCGTATGGTCATTCCAGCTGTTCTCCAGCAACGTGCTCTGAAGCTTGCACATCAAGGACACCAAGGTCTTGTTAGGACCAAACAGCTGCTACGAGAAAAGGTGTGGTTTCCTGGCATTGATCGTCAAGCAAAGGACATGCATGATGCCTGTGTCCCTTGCCAAGCTGCCGTGGATACTTCAAGACCAACACCTCTACAACCTTCACCACTACCTGCTGCACCATGGACGGAAGTATCAATGGACTTCTGCGGACCACTACCAACTGGAGAGTACTTGATGGTAGTCATTGATGATCACTCACGTTATCCAGAAGTAGAAATCATCACTTCCACATCTGCAAAGGCCTTCATCCCGAAACTCAACAAGATCTTTTCAAACTTTGGCATTATTGAAGTTGTAATGACGGACAATGGACCACCATTCAATGGATAAGACTTCGTCAACTTTGCTGAGCATATTGGATTCAAACACCGCCGTGTGATGCCACTACATCCTCAAGCAAATGGAGAAGTCAGGAGATTCATGCAACCTCTCATGAAAGCGGTACGCTGTGCTCATGCCGAAGGACGATCCTGGAAACAAGCTATGTATGCTTTTCTCAGGAACTACCGTGCAACACCACATGGAACACTGGGCAAGTCGCCTGGTGAACTTTTATTTGGACGTCCTATGAGGATCGCACTACCCGTCATGCCAGCCGAGGTAACGGATAAACGTCTCGCTCAGAAGGATGCACTAACCAAGGGCAAAATGAAAATTGCTCATGATCAACGTGCAAAGGAACAATTCATAAAGGTTGGAGACACTGTTCTAGTTAAAAAGAAAAAGGAGGGAAAGCTAGATATGCCGTATGATACAAAACCATATAAAGTGATTAGTGTAAAAGGAACTATGGTAACAGCAAGTAATAGAGATCATAGTATAACACGTAATATGGCTTATTTCAAAGTGATTCCAACTAGTGTAGAAAATGATGAAGTACAAAGTCGTGCAAAAGAAAAAGAAAAAATGACTTATAACCCAACAAACAATTCATCAAGGGATATTCTTATATTTGGGGACTCTCGTCCTAAACGTCATGTTACACGCCCTACACGATTTGATGATTAATTGTGTTCTTTTGTAATGCAAAGTTTTTACTTATTATGCTAAATTAAATTTAATATTGTTTGAATAATGCAGATCTCTCATTCAATATTTTGTATCTTTGTAGTACAGTTTCATTCATGTTTGTTTAACATTGCATATGTATTTTTAACATTGAAATCCTTTGTGGTAAAGATTAAGTTGTTTAAATTCTTTGTGTGCTTAATTAGTGTTAAATGTATGCAACATCTTTTGATATGTTAATAGCTTACTTCATGTCAATAACTTTGCTTTGTGCTACAAGCATGGTAGACATCCTGTATTCATTCTTTTTAAAGAAAAGGAGGGATGTCATGTTCATAGCAAACGGCGCCACCCGTTTGTATGCGCTGCCGTTTCATACGCCAGCAGTAGATAAACAATAGAGAGCGTACAGGACGCCCGCCAAGCTTGGAAGCTGCTAGTCATGTATCTTTTATAAGTATTAGAACAGTAACGAAGCAATGGCTTTATACCAACCAAGACTTCCTCAGCAACATACAACACCACAGGTGCTTCACTTCAATGTCCAAAGGGTTTGGAGACGTTAGGAGAACGAAGAAGGATGGGGAGTTAAAATTCTTGAGGAGGATGCGGATGTGGAACGAGGTTAAAAAGTTCGGTGGACTGTTCATCGTGCATTGACGTCGAGGTTTTGTCATGGTTCTTGATCTTGGTTTTGTTCTTCTGACATGTCCTTGGGCGGCGGGTGGAGGCGTGGTAGGCTGGATGGGCTTGGCAAGTCTGTGCCAGAGCTTGAAGCAAGTTGGAGAGTACCATGGTGTGTAGGCGTTAGTTGGAGACGCCTCAGTTTTGGTTCTTCCTCTGACTCCTGCCTTCAGGCTTTTTTATTCAGCTGCAGGTGGATGTGTCCGAGTTCTGGAAGTTTTCTCGCACTTCTGGGGCTTCTCTTTTTTCTTCATCTGAGACATACTTCGAGTTGACATAGCAGCGCTGTCGTTGAAGTTTGGTGAGGAGGCCTTCACGAGGAAGTCTTGTAGGGAGTAGGTGTTGTAGGGATAGTGTAGCGATGGAGCTCCTACTGCGCTTTCCTAGCCTGAAGAGTCCGAAGCGTCAACTGGAGCCGGTGATTTAGTCTTCGTTCGATCAGCCTGGGGTTGGGTTCTGGTATTGTGTAGTTATTGTTGCTGCTGCCATGGGAGCATTGGTGGTGTTGCTTGTAGGTGTAGACAGTACATTGGTGAGTACGACGGCTGTGATGGTGATGGTGTGGGAGTATTGGGAGATGGAGTGGAAGGTGTCTCCGTTTGTGCAGCCTGGGTCTTGGGTGAAGCTGGAGTCTGAGGTTGAGGTCATCCTTGTGGCAGTCCCTATGGTGGTAGGAAAGGCAGCGAGTCTGGCCTCAGGGACGATGATGGGGTTTAGGCCGTTGGCAAGGTACAAGACAGAGGCAGAGAGAGAAAGAAAGAGACAGAATAGACAGATATTCTGTAATAGAAGAAAGTAATATATAGAAGAATAATAATAATAGAAGAAAGAAGAAAGAGGAAGAGATAATAGAAGAAAGAGACAAATAGACAGAGAGACAGATTGAGAGAGAGAGTAACAGGAACAAAGATGCAGAGAGAAAGAATGACAGATAGAAACAGAGACAGAGAGAGAGAAAGAATGACAAAGATAGAAACAGAGAGAGAGAGAGAGAGAGAGAGAGAGAGAGAGAGAGAGAGAGAGAGAGAGAGAGAGAGAGAGAGAGGGAGAGAGAGAGACAGACAGACAGACAGACAGACAGACAGACAGACAGACAGACAGACAGACAGACAGACAGACAGACAGACAGACAGACAGAGAAAGAGAAGTGAGAAGAAAGGAAGCAAAAAAGTAATAGGGAGAGAGAGAGAGAGAGAGAAGAAGAGAAGAGGCGAAAAAGGAATAGGGACAGAGAGAGAGAGGAATGGAAACATGAAGGTGAAGACAGGAAGATGGAGACGGGAAGAAAGACAGAGAGGAGGGAGGGGTGGAGAGGGAGAAAGTGAAAGCAGAAGAGGGAGATAGGGAGATTGAGAGGAAAAGCCTGGTAGTTGCCCTGTTCAAGGTTGAGGTTCCAGAGATAATTTTTCTGCAGGGACTTTGCTACAGGAAAATGGCTAAATACGTCGAGGAACCCATATTATGGTTGAAGTGTTCTCACTGGAGACACATGGTGTGGAATGGCCAATTTGACCCAAGACTCCGGTACTGTGGTAGGAAGCATGATTCACGTGAGTGCAGAGTCAGGATTGGGAAAGGAGAAAAGTTGATGCCATCTTGCTGCAATTGTCGAGCCACCCATAATGCTGGTTCCTCTCTATGTACCATGAGTCCTCATCTGAGAGACTCCAAGCCGGTTCCAACAAGCGGGATAGACGAAGCTCTGAAGAAAGGGAGATAGGATGAGGGGGAAAGGGAGAGAGGATGAGGGGAGAGGGAGATGATGTCCTGTGGGTGATGGTTGATCGTGGAAGGAAAATATTAGTATTGCATCATTAATAAGTAATAATGTTATGATATTTCTACGTTTTTTAAGGATTCAATAATATATAATTTTTGATATATTTAAAAAGTAAACAGGCTGAATTTTACTGGTACGAATCTGGAAACATAATACCCAACGCACGTGAACGCTTCCTGTCCACTTATACCAGACAAACGGTGAGACCAACTTGCCAACCTACCGCTTTGGATACCAATATTCAGCAATAATGTTCATGGCTTTAGCAGTAGTTCATTAGACAGGCATTATTTATTCATACAATAGTATATTTTAGTTTTAAATACTAAGCAGGTAAAACGACAGAACTGCTACACACAACTTTACATATTTTAGTGCGTTTTAGGGTGGTTCTAGCGTCGTGTGAAATATTGAGTTGGCAACTCTGCTTCTGTGTTTCAGTGGCATTAGTAAAGTGGTGGCTGGTGGTCCCTGGATTCATCTCTAAGACAGAAGCATTTTTTCTCACAAACAACCCCATCATAGCTTCTAAGCAAACAATGTTGACTTCCTTCTTTCGTAAACAAAATGAGGAGTGTAAGAAGAATAACGTACAGGAGACTGATAATGATAATAGTGAAAGTGACAAAAGTTCTGTTTTGACTGCTTCTAAAAGTTCAAATTTTCAAGCAGGAACCATGTGCAATTCAGATAGTAATGGTGCTTTAAGTCTAACTTGTAACCCTGTTCAGGTGTTTGGACTGAAGAAATGCGGAAGCATAAAAAGAAACCTATCCATGGTTAGACTTCAGGGAAGATAAACTTGGATGTAAAGTATGTACAAACACAAGCAATTTAACACTTTTCCCCTTCTAAGGGTTTAAGACTATCAAATGTGTGGCAGATGCACTAAGTATACTGTTATCGAGCAGATCGAAGTACACGCTTGAAGTCTCTCAGAACAAAAATTGTTGATCATAAACTATCAAAAGCTCACACTGCTGCTTTACGTGTTGAAAATGTAGCTAGTGAAGATACTCTTGGAAAATGGTTTGATGCCATGAATGCTTCGCATCTAAAGACAACTTTTTAAATTTTGCGTTCTGCATATTATTTAGTTCAGAGTGACAGATGTCCGAAAAAACTATATCATTTACTAACTTTTAATACAATATGCAGATAATATTGCTGCTGATTTTGTACTAACAAATGAACCCAAAGTATATTATTTAATCATTCAAAGAAAACGAGATTGTAGTGGAATTTTTCCCAGAAGAAAACGGAGATATGATTGCCATGTCACTATTTAATTCACCTGCTAATAATAATGTGAATTCTTCATAAAACATCAGGCTCTGGATTGTAAACATCATAAAATCATTTCCCTTGAACAAACTTAATTATCAGTACTAAAACAAATTAAATATAAACCCTCTTTCCACTTCTTGATCAAATTCATCTGGAGAAGACGCCCAATGCTGCAGGGAGAGAGGAGTAGCCATTTTAACCCTGGATAATTCAAGCGTGTTTTGTTGTCATCTCGAGTACGTGTGCAACACCAGTTATTGTTGAGGAATTAGACAGCACAAATCGACACCATTGTATCCAGGGAAGACTTTGCATCCACATAGTATACTAAATGATTTATAGAGCTCTATTCATTGTGTAATTTACTGGTTTGGTTATCCCGTATGCAAACAACAAATCCAAGGGTGAGCCAAAATTTTGTCTTTTATTTCAGAATATTATTATTTACTTGTAAACAAAATTATTTATGTACAGCAAATAATTGTGCAATCTCGCTCACAGGTAAATTGAGAAGTGAAGTTATTAATGAGGAATCACTCAAAGACAGGACACCACATGACTGATCTTGTACCATCTTGCACCTAACATCGTGAGACCTGAGTTTGGCTGGCCGCTCACATGTTTACACCAACACCACAATGTTGAGGCCTTCTAGACAGCTAAGACTTTTAAAATATATTTCACTAACCCATGTAGTATTAACACTTAGTAACATTGTAGTGAATGTTTACTAATCGATTAATTTCGATTGATACACTATATAAATAATAAACCCCCCAGCTTATGTAGGAAACTACTTGTGAGACAACTCGTATAGTCCACTTTAATATCATACAGTCCGCTATCGAAATAAATAAATTACCGTAAGAAGTAAATTAATATAAATTATTTATAAATAAAATATAAATAATTAAATAAGTTAATAAACTAATTGTAAATAAATAAATAAATAAATAAATCCCACGAGTCAGTATTCCCAACAGCAGACCATATTTGTGTGCATGCACAATGCTGACGTATGTAAGTTCCAGTAAGATCACTTTGGCTTACTGGAACTACAGGAGCAAAATGGTGTTGACTTTGCAATGGGACTGCATTCCCGCACTAGTGCCACAGAGATAATTAATCACACGGCCATTATTATGAAAAATAAGATTTGCCAGCATATCATGCAGATAAATGACAACTTTTCTGTTCTCACTGAGGAATCAACAAACCTGAGCATTAAAGCAACCTTGATAGTTTACTTGAAATGTGAAAGTGATAAGGAAGGTAATTCCCATTTCATGTTCTTAGATCTAATTGAACTACCTGATCAGATCAAATATTGCTAGGCTTTTATAGAGCAGTCTCCATTATCATGGGTTTGATGACTTATATTTGAAACAGCACCTTCTAGCATTTGCTAGTGATTGGGCAAGTGCCATGCTTGGTGTCAAATCTGGCGTTGCAATTGTTCTCAAAGAACATTACCATTGGTATAATAATCTGGCACTGTCTTAGGCCTTTGAGGACACCAAAACCTTGTTGATGAGGTCGAAGCATCGTTGCAACTTCTGTGCGGATGTTTCTGACAGCTGTGGGAACCGACCTGTGAGATTTATATTTATTTAATTTATATGAATTTATATTTACGTTAATTTATATACTTCGATAGCAATTTGTATAATGATAAGTGGACTGTATTTCTGCAATAATCTCTTAATCTCACAAATCGATCCTCTACACATTAGGAGGGGTTTATATTAATTAAATATATATGCAGCCAATCAAACTACAGTATTAACTACATACATTGAAAAGGTTCCTTATCTTATAGTACAGCAGGTTAGTCCACCAGGTATAACTAGGGTGTAGACACCAAATTATCCTCTTTGAGGTAGCTTCCATCACCCAGTAACTGGTGCACAAAGTCTTGCTTCCTCGTCTTGACCTGTCAAAAGGGCGCTAGCTGTAAAGCCAGATTCTATATATGACAAGCTATATCAGAGAAAACACTATACATGGAACATGAAGACCTGGCTTAATTACCTTTAGTTTGAGGCTATATCGCGTTCTAACCGGATCACCCTACCCAATGACATTAATGGCCACTAATGATAGATATACGGGTTTCGGAAAGAACACTTAACTTGATTTGTTGACAGCGTGTGATAATGGTACACCTTTGGTTTCCATAACACTACGTCCAAGTAAAATTAACAGGAGCCGAATTTGCTCCCGAGAGCCTCTGGTCTAGTCTCAACAACAATGGCTGCCCTCCTTCCCCACTGACGCCTGGCCTACATTGTCCACATGACAGAAAGTGATAGAAGGGTCACATTTACTCTACTTTAATATTGATAATTAAGTTAATTTATATAAGATGTTTTTATGATGGTAAAGTCCAAAGACTAATGTATTTAAGAATAATTCCCACCATAATAGGTGGTGAATTATAATAGTATGTGGTGATGATATCCCGTTTTCTTTAAACGGTAATTCCACTACAAGTTACGTTTTCTATGGGTAACTTGTTTATACAACACAGCTATTATCTGTATGATATATTAAATGGTGTCGGATTTTCCGACAACAGCTGCCTTAGCAACAAGGCGCCGAAGTGTGTTACCTACGGCAATGGGTCTGACTCCACCCCCCTTCTTCTTAAGGGCACAAAGTAATGCTCCGAAGAAGAAGAGTTTAATTGTATCTGGGATCAACCCAGAGAGGCAGTCGTTGACAAACTTCGTAACCTCTGACAGTAGTGTCTCGGCAACTTCGCCTAGAACTGGTTTGCCATGTCCTTGAGGTGCTGAGGTCTTACTCCAGTGTATCCCCCTGCTGGACATGGCGGAAATGACATGATGGCTTTGTATACCTCTGGCACTGTATTAATCACAGATTAGAACTTGCAGGAGGTGATTCATTGAGAGAAGTTCATGGAATTAATAATTTTCAAGCATTTATGGACAAATTGTACTCAGTTTACAGTAGATCACTTCTAAATCAAAAGGAACTATCTGCGTGTGCCTCTCAACTTGAACATCAGATTTGCAAAATAGGCCGTGTTTTCAACACAAGGTCAGCTCGTTTCAAACAGTTTCAGCAGTGTGAAAAAATTATGAAGAACATCGTTTTCATTTTGAAAAAGCAGTGAAAGACGAAACATGATTTGAAAAGGATATAAAAACTTTTGAAGGTCTGCTGAAAAAGCAAACTTCAGAACACTTTATATTGAATTTAGCTGTAATGTATGACCCGTTGCATGAACTTGGTTTACTCTCAGTGTCTACAGAAACGCACTACTTTGATTGTGTATGCTGGCAAATTGATTCAACGGAGCACAAGGTCATTGCATGGACTAAAAGGGAAACTTGGCACTAGAACTTTAGAAGCTCAAAAGGCAATAGAAAAGGGGAAGTTTGGAGGAATTACCATAACAAGCAACAAGAAAATTGTCTCCATTAATTATCAACAGTTTCTTACTAGTCTTGTGAACAATTTGCAGCACCGTATGTTCACGACAACATCCATGAAAGGCTCTCAAACTTCTGAACCTCAAGTATGTATAAATCATTGCTAAGTGAGATGTGCGTCCTTGAAAAAGACTACTGGCCCGATGAAATATAACCTAATTACGGAGAAGCTGAAATATTATCTCTCTGTAAGAGATTTAAGCTTTCTTGTTACTCTGCACTAAATGATATTAGAGACTATGTGGAGGATCATGGACGCCTCACCCACCAAGATTTATACCCATTGCTGAGCTGTTTACAAGTTATTCCTATTAGCACTGCTGAGTGTGAGAGGGGAGTCAGTCACATGAACCTGATAATAACAACAACACACTCAAGAATTCTCATAAATCATGTATCAGCATTTATGTTTGTTAAAATATATCGACCTCCTCTAGTTCAGTGGAATCCTGAGCCATATGCCATATCATGAGTGGGGAATCACATGTGGAAAATTCCACTCATCATGTTAATATTACTATTATCTAAGGAATGTATCATTTCATATCATATCTATATCTCATCAAAACCATATCAGATTCATTATCTATTGATTATATCTATTGTATCTACATCAGCATCCTTCATGACCATTAGTCAAGTACACCATTGGGCTTAATGCCTATATAATATTGTAGATGTAATCACAAGAATCTAGAAGCTTCCATATAAACAAAAACATTATAGGAACGAAAATAATAACTTCCAATTACGTATTTTTAAAATCCTTAATGAAGGACAAATTGTACTATCCAGTACTATTATTAATCTTGAAATCCACTGGGCAATTATCTTGTGATATAATTTTATCACAATAATCAGTCTAAATAACGAAATTAATAATTCTATAATCATTAATGACACCTTCACTGACGCCACCAGCAGACGTCGGTGGGGCAGAATTGTCAGGTACCTGATCACACATTGTCCCTACATCCAAAGAGCACACACCTGTGAAGTGCTGGAGACATTTTCAGTAAGACATTTACACACAAATTAATCATAACTTTCAGTGATATCTACCTGAATACTGAGAGAGTTTCTGAACCGTATATAGGAAGGAATTCCTGGTACATTCATCCAAAAAATAAGAGTGTGGAGGTCCACCGGCTAGTGAGGCCCCACCACCACCTCATCTACCAAGTGAGATGCAACAACGTTCACTCCATATCTGAGCAAGCTATTAGAATCCTTTACAGCAACGCTGTGATATCAAATCAACAACAACAAACTGTCATTTCATCCTTAAAATACAGAGTCTGGTCTCAGCAAGAGAGACATCATCTGGCTATTGTCAGAGAAGCTCAGGTTCTCAATTCAGGATAAGTTATTAATTGTGTTAGAGCTTAGATTGGCCAATTAGTATGCTTTATGGCATTAATATATCCACATATAAATTGAGAGTCATTAGGCAGCGAGGCAATGACTCATCATCAGTAAGTTCTGACTTTACTCAAGCAGTAACTGAACTTCTTAGATTGCTAAATCCATCATATAAATTTAAATATATATATATATATATATATATATATATATATATATATATATGTCGTACCTAGTATTCAGAGGAATTCGAAGAAGTGTTTGACTTGCAACAATGATCGAACCCGTCTGTGACATTCATCAATGTTTCCCATTGTTGTGTTTTTCAAGAGATCCATAACCTTTAAGCACCTTTTTGTATTATTATTTTTGTATCAACCCATGTATATCTTGTAACCATCAAATGCATAATAAAGCACAAAAAATAAAAAAGGAAGGGGGTGGTAGGAGAAAAGCACGCAGAAACTGTATTGGAGGGGATCTAAACATTCCCTCTAATGCGTTATGCGTGGTTTCCTCCGAGGCTAAGGGTCCCCCTTCTTCCAGCTAGAGGTGGTACTCTAATATAATTAAAAAAAAAAAAAAATATATATATATATATATATGTTGAACATATTGGCGCAACATATCTATCATATTGTGAGTACATCACACGTGCAGTGAGTCAGATTACAAGTGTGTGATTCATTCATTATTGTGCAGTGATATACGGGGGAATTATACCAGTGTTAGTGTCGCCCTGACCCCCGCCCCCACCCAGCGCCCAGGCCGGGAAGTACCTGCAGCTCTCCCCTTCCTTCCCCACCCCACCACGTCGCCTCCCCACCCACGAGGCCACCTTGCCACCCGCCCATAGGGCCCGGGAGGCTCCCATGTGTGTCTACGCCACTCACTCACCCAATGTATACCCACATATTGTGTAGTGGGTGTATACCCACACTTCGTATAGAGGTGGTATATGTATTACCACTCATCTGAGTAGTAAGTGCCACGGCCAGCTGACTATCCCCCCAGCCTCCAACCGCCGCCCACCCTCCAGTCTCCACCCGCCGTCCACCTTCCCGCCCAGCGCCCGCCCATGTCGCAGCTCTCAACTGACAGCCAGGCTTCTCCAAGCCAAGATGAGCCATCAAGCAGGGGTAGACAAGGTAGATGTCAGACGTGTGACAAGGTATGCTATATCCGGTTGAGGGACGATAATATGCGCCTTCATTACCACAACAGAGTCAGGTGTTTGGGTTCTGGGCGCCCTCCCAGGGAGAACACCAATCAACAGCCCACACCGCCCGTAAGGCAAAACACCTCCCAGACCTTCATTCCCACAGAAAACTTATTAGAAGCTATCAAAGCAACATCAGCCAGAACCTTGCAACACATCCCTAAAGCAGCCCGCCCCCATGCAGCAGCCAAATTATCTGCCCTCCTGAGAAAGGTCAACGACTCTCCTGGAACGACCCAAACATGGCACAACCTCCTACTGTTTGGCAACATATGTCTAGCCACCCCTGCAAGGAGAGACAAAACCTTAGCTGCCTCAGTCATCAAAGCTATAAATGATTTTCCCAGGGAGGACAACCAGGTGCGCCTTCCCACTCGCGTGAGAAACACCCACGGCAGGAAGAGCAACAGTGCCATATCCGAGACATCAAAAATCAGAACATCAGTCACCAAGAAAATAGAAGGAGGAAACATTATTGGCGCAATAAGAGTCATCACCAGTGAGGACTCAATTGCCGACAGAGATGCCGCAACAGCTCAAGCCCTGAGGGAGAAACACCCACCCAGGGCTCCGCGTGAGGACGACATTGTACAAGTGGGGGCTACCGGAGCAGAACCTCTCTGGGTGGCTGAATCTGTGGTCCATAAAGCAGCCATGTCCTTCCCAACAGGATCAGCAGGTGGGTTCACAGGACTAAAACCCAACCACCTCAAGCAAATGCTCAACCCTGCACTGGGTGACATTGCAAAGAACCTCTTGGTGGAACTAACCAGATTCACCAACACATGTCTAGCTGGCAACATACCAGCGACCATAAGACCTATCTTTTTTGGAGCATCTCTCTGTGCTCTAAAGAAAAAGGATGGAGGGATCAGGCCAATAGCTGTGGGCAATTCTCTCCGGCGTCTCGTCGCAAAGGCAGCTGCAAGAACAGTTAGTGATGCAGCGGCCAACATGCTGAAGCCAAAACAGCTCGGGTTCCGCATTCCACAAGGGAGTGAGGCGGCAGCTCATGCAGCTCGAGCCTTCATCGCCAGCATCACAGACGAAAAGGCCCTTATCAAGCTAGATTTCAAAAATGCCTTAAATTTGGTGCGGAGGGATGCTGTACTCCGTGCGGTTCATAGTCATTTCCCTTCCCTCTACCCTTTTGTTCATTCATGCTACAGTATGGACCTTAAGCTACTTTTTGGCGAACATGAAATTGACTCGCGAGAAGGCGTCCAACAGGGTGACCCCCTTGCTCCTCTCCTTTTCTGCTTAGTCATGAAACAAGTCACAGAGGTCCTGTCCAGCGAGCTTAACATCTGGTTCTTGGATGATGGTACCCTAGCTGGTTCCCAAGACTCCCTCCTGGAGGACATCAGAAAAATCCAGGAGCAAGGTGCAGTTTAGGCCTCACCCTGAACCCTTCTAAATGTGAAATAATATGTTCCAACCAGGGCATCGTAGAGAGAATAAAGGGTCTTCTGCCAAATATCCATAAAACTAAACCTGAAGACAGCACACTCCTAGGAGCTTCCCTGGGGTTGAAAGCCATCGATGAGGTCCTTGATAAGAAAATCGCCGACCTTAAGAGGATGGATGGGAGGATTGAGGATATTGATGCTCATGATGCACTCTACCTCATCACCAGATGTCTGTCCCTCCCCAGGTTAACCTACTTTCTGATGTGTTCATCATCTTACAGCAGCCAAAAACTAAGTGAGTATGACCGGTTACTGAAATCAATGCTAGAAAAAGCCCTTAACCTCTCTCTTGATGACCTACAGTGGAAACAAGCCTCTCTTCCCGTAAGACTTGGGGGCCTCGGAGTTCGAACAGCAACGCAAATCGCTGTTCCAGCCTTCCTGTCCTCCTTATCAGCATCCGACGACCTTGTGAAGGAAATTCTACCTGCCCACTTACATCAGCTGGCAGGTGTACATGATCCCAATTTTACACGCTGTGCCACAGAGTGGGCCTCTCGTGCAGGCCCATCACCTCAACCACCATCCCCAAAAGCCCACAAACAATCCAGCTGGGATGGCCCCATTGTAGACCAAGTTGCTGCAGAGTGCCTGGGTGCTGCAACAACACAACACGACATTGCTCGCCTCACAGCAGTAGCAGCCCCACATGCAGGGGATTTCCTGTTAGCAACCCCAATGTCGGCAACTGGCACGCGTCTCACACCACACGCCCTCCGAAAATTCTGTGGCCCTCCGCCTTGCTGCCCCAATCCACACCAGATATAGGTGTATTTGTGGCGAGGTGGTGGCTGACAGGTACGGCCACCATGGCCTACTCTGCCAAAGCACAGGGGGATGGCACTCGAGGCACAGTGAAGTTAACGACATCATCAAGAGGAGCCTCACCACAGCTGGATGCCCAGCTGAAAGAGAGCCCCGTTACCTAACGCCCCGTAACTCTGATACTCTTATTGGTCGCCCGGATGGTATCACAGTGAACCCCTGGAAGAATGGCAACCAGTTGGTATGGGACTACACGTGCGTATCAACCCTGGCTAACACCTACATTAACCTCAGTGTTGCACAACCAGGTGGCGCTGCCACCCACAGGGAAGCAGCCAAATCCCGAAGGTATAGAGAACTGGATCACCACTACAATTTTGTCCCCATTGCTTCTGAGACACTCGGCTCCTGGGGTAAAAGTGCTACCAGTTTTTTGAAGGAACTGGGTTCTAGGCTCATTGAAACAACAAGGGACCCAAGAGCTGCAAGCTTTCTTTTCCAGCGCTTCAGTGTGGCGATACAGAGGGGAAATGCGCACTGCATCCAGGGTTCCTGCCCGCCATCTGAGGAGCTGGAGGAACTCGACAACCTATGATAACCATCTTTGTAACCCATATGTAACTCCTTTTTTGTAACAAAGTTCAAATAAAGTAAATATATATGTGTACATACAAAAGAATGGGGGTGGTAGGAGAAGATAATATTAGTGTTCAGTGAGAAACCACAAGGTCTCCTCTGAATACTTTTTATTTTCTTCTCCGAGGCTATGGGTCCCCACATTGGCACCAGAGGTGGTACCCTCACAAACTTATATATATATATATATATATATATATATATATATATATATATATATATATATATATATATATATATATATATATATATATATATATATATATATATATATGTCGTACCTAGTAGCCAGAACGCACTTCTGAGCCTACTATGCAAGGCCCGATTTGCCTAATAAGCCAAGTTTTCATGAATTAATTGTTTTTCGACTACCTAACCTACCTAACCTAACCTAACTTTTTCGGCTACCTAACCTAACCTAACCTATAAAGATAGGTTAGGTAGGGTTGGTTAGGTTCGGTCATATATCTACGTTAATTTTAACCCTAATAAAAAAAAATTGACCATACATAATGAAATGGGTAGCTTTATCATTTCATAAGAAAAAAATTAGAAAAAATATATTAATTCAGGAAAACTTGGCTTATTAGGCAAATCGGGCCTTGAATAGTAGGCTGAGAAGTGCGTTCTGGCTACTAGGTACGACATATATATATATATATATATATACATATATATATATATATATATATATATATATATATATATATATATATATATATATATATATATATATATATCCACAAAAAATAAAAAAAGAAGGGGGTGATAGGAGAAAAGCACACAGAAACTGTATTGGAGGGGATCCTAACATTCACTCTAATGCGTTATGCGTGGTTTCCTCCGAGCCTATGGGTCCCCCTTCTTCCAGCTAGAGGTGGTACTCCCTTCTATATATATATATATATATATATATATATATATATATATATATATATATATATATATATATATATATATATATGTCGTACCTAATAGCCAGAACGCACTTCTCAGCCTACTATTCAAGGCCCGATTTGCCTAATAAGCCAAGTTTTCATGAATTAATGTTTTTTCGTCTACCTAACCTACCTAACCTAACCTAACCTAGCTTTTTTTGGCTACCTAACCTAATCTTACCTATAAATATAGGTTAGGTTAGGTTAGGTAGGGTTGGTTAGGTTCGGTCATATATCTACGTTAATTTTAACTCCAATAAAAAAAAATTGACCTCATACATAGAGAAAAGGGTTGCTTTATCATTTCATAAGAAAAAAATTATAGTAAATATATTAATTCAGGAAAACTTGGCTTATTAGGCAAATCGGGCCTTGAATAGTAGGCTGAGAAGTGAGTTCTGGCTACTAGGTACGACATATATATATATATATATATATATATATATATATATATATATATATATATATATATGTCGTACCTAATAGCCAGAACGCACTTCTCAGCCTACTATTCAAGGCCCGATTTGCCTAATAAGCCAAGTTTTCATGAATTAATGTTTTTTCGTCTACCTAACCTACCTAACCTAACCTAACCTAGCTTTTTTTGGCTACCTAACCTAACCTTACCTATAAATATAGGTTAGGTTAGGTTAGGTAGGGTTGGTTAGGTTCGGTCATATATCTACGTTAATTTTTACTCCAATAAAAAAAAATTGACCTCATACATAGAGAAAAGGGTTGCTTTATCATTTCATAAGAAAAAAATTATAGTAAATATATTAATTCAGGAAAACTTGGCTTATTAGGCAAATCGGGCCTTGAATAGTAGGCTGAGAAGTGAGTTCTGGCTACTAGGTACGACATATATATATATATATATATATATATATATATATATATATATATATATATATATATATATATATATATATATATATATATACTATGCAAGGCCCGATTTGCCTATTAAGCCAAGGTATATATATATATATATATATATATATATATATATATATATATATATATATATATATATATATATATATATATATATATATATATATATATATATATATATATATATATATATATATATATGTCGTACCTAGTAGCCAGAACTCACTTCTGAGCCTACTATGCAAGGCCCGATTTGCCTAATAAGCCAAGTTTTCATGAATTAATTGCTTTTCGACTACCTAACCTACCTAACCTAACCTAACCTAACTTTTTCGGCTACCTAACCTAACCTAACCTATAAAGATAGGTTAGGTTAGGTTAGGTAGGGTTGGTTAGGTTCGGTCATATATCTACGTGAATTTTAACTCCAATAAAAAAAAATTGACCTCATACATAATGAAATGGGTTGCTTTATCATTTCATAAGAAAAAAATTAGAGAAAATATATTAATTCGTGAAAACTTGGCTTATTAGGCAAATCGGACCTTGCATTGTAGGCTGAAAAGTGAGTTCTGGCTACTAGGTACGACATATATATATATATATATATATATATATATATATATATATATATATATATATATATATATATATATATATATATATCGTACCTAGTAGCCAGAATGCACTTCTCGGCCTACTATGCAAGGCCCGTTTTGCCTAATAAGCCAAGTTTTCATGAATTAATATATTTTCTCTAATTTTTTTCTTATGAAATGATAAAGCTACCCATTTCATTATGTATGAGGTCAATTTTTGTTATTGGAATTAGAATTAACGTAGATATATGACCGAACCTAACCAACCCTACCTAACCTAACCTAACCTATCTCTCTAGGTTAGGTTAGGTTAGGTAGCCGAAAAAGTTAGGTTAGGTTAGGTTAGGTAGGTTAGGTTGCCGAGAAACAATTAATTCATGAAAACTTGGCTTATTAGGCAAATCGGGCCTTGCATAGTAGGTTGAGAAGTGCGTTCTGGCTACTAGGTACGACATATATATATATATATATATATTGTCAGATTTCACCCCCTTCCAACCTGTGGCTGGGGTCGTTCCACAGGTCTTAGCCCCTCAGTACCGGGTGCCATTGCTCGCCCTAGGGCTCCCCCAGTCAACTAAGGGCTGGCCTTATACACCCCTACCGAGTTGGGCGGTTCAAGCTTCTTATAACTCACTTAACCCTGCCCGTCCTGACACTGGAACATTTTCTCTTGCTTTATCTGATCTGTCCAAAGGTCGCCAGCTGGGTGTTATACTCGTGTTCCAGCAACTCG
Organism: Procambarus clarkii; assembly: GCF_040958095.1. Taxonomy (NCBI): domain Eukaryota; kingdom Metazoa; phylum Arthropoda; class Malacostraca; order Decapoda; family Cambaridae; genus Procambarus; species Procambarus clarkii. Next base: position 8,843,444 of record NC_091169.1, read on the forward strand.
TCAGTGGTCTCATTAATTATCTTGGCTCAGGATGCAATGTCACGTGTAGTGCAAGGTGTCACTAATGGTCTCTTAAATATATATTATATCTAGCCCGAGAGAATGGAGGCTCACTTAAACTCCTCAGTTAGTTTAAAAGTTTACTGAAGAAAACATATATACATTACATATACACATGGCATAAAGAAAAGTCTATGTTGGAATCATCCGCTGGCGGCAGCATTTCTCGATGACACGTCCCTGGCAACACGGTCAGCTGACTGAATCCACTCCTCCAGTGCAGGCACACACCTTGCGCCTCTAGCAGCACGATCAGCTGACGGCTCCAGCTGTCAGAACGTCGCGATTTCTCACGCCTCTAGCAAGGCGATCAGCTGGACGTTTCAAAGTGCGTTGGTGGCTCCTTGCACACCACCTACCCTTCCAGGATCATTAACATCACCACGTTAATGTTCCCCCACACCAACTCCTGCCTAAATAAGTTTTTGGCTCCTATCCTAACGTCCTGTCACTTAGACAATAAAATGAGGAGAAATATTCACAACATATAAAATACTCTAGCTCGCCTAGCTCAAAAGGGGGTAAGGGAGGGACTATTATCTACCTTATTTCACTCCAACCACGAAGCTGACTCGTCCTCGGTTGAGGGATGTTGAAGTTCCTGGTTCTGGCTTCTGGTCTCCTGATGAACAGATCCCACACACACACAGGATCCCACACACACACGTCGCCTCGTGATAACGCGTCCTCGCCGTGCTCACATCCAACAGGTACTGCCTTCCTCCTCCTATTCTCTGGGGTACTGGAGACAGGTACCTCCGTCGTCGTCCTCCACACTCACTGGCACTGTCGTCTCTTCACAGTCCAGCACAGCTTCCCCTCGCCTTAACTGCCAGTAGATTTGGGCCCGGCCCTAGCTTCTTGCTCGATGTGTAAGACGTGGTCCTCTAGTGGGCGTCCCAGACGTCACCAGCCCAACGTTCCTTCTGCTGCAGACTCTTGATACGGCTCTTAGCTCTTCAATCCGGTCCGTCCTTGCCTCCGGGCACTCCACTGAAGTTGGATGGCTTCCCAGACTGTCTGCAGAATCGAAGCGGAGCTTAAATCTACTGGTAAGGGCTTTCTAGGTCCGGAGCTCGCTCGAGCGCATCTTCCCTCTCTGACGGCTCGTGACGTACTGTCTTCCCGCCCAGGTGCCAGACGCCCCAGGCCTTCTGCCTCATGACGTCACACCGCCCGAGGGCTCTCGTCATTGGTCACTTCTGGCACGTGACCTCACCTGGCCAATCAGGTGCCGGGAAGCGTCAGGACGTCTTGGCGGGAAACAGGATGGCTCGTCACCGTCCTGTGCTTCAAAAGGCGTAAGCCCTTTGTATCATCAAACTTAGCTGGCCATTCTACAGCCAGCTTAATCACGCTCCACGCTTTTCCACACATGAAAATGATCCCTGAACATTAGAGAACACTTAGGCTACGTAGATATGACTCTTCTAAGCTGGGAAGGAAAAAATGCAGGGGTGGACACCGTCACATACCCCTCCCCCAAAATATGAGTTGTATCTGATGAGCAGCATTGGAGAGGGCAACTATGCTCTTGCTCCCTGCATTCCTGAACTGTTACTCCTCTAGTTTGTGTCGTGGCTCGCACCACCTCGCCAGTCACTTGTGTTTCTACACTTCCACCTCGCACCAGACTGGGTGGAGTGGGCGTTCCCTGAACACCTATAAGGGATCCTCCTTCCGTGTCCACGAGTGCGTTTCAACGACTCGTTACCACTGCAAGGTTCGGTGCATGTAGAGCCTCCACTGCGTCGTGCAATCTGAGGTACCCTTGCACTTCTTCCACGTCCTACAGGTACTCCATAATTCCTCTCAGGATCTCCTCTTTGCCATTCTTCTCTCTTCTCGGTTCCTCTTCTCCCGTAAGTGTGCTGTCTCCGCATAGCGACACCTGTTACCTGTCCTCCACCCATCAACTTCATCTTTTCTACACTAGGCTTTTGCGATGGCCCAATGCCCCTCTGGCTAGGCCGGTGCCTACCCTGGGTATACCTGTCCCCTGCTTTCTTCCAATTACCTTTCCTATACCATTCGTTCCTTCGTTCCCGACGAACATCTTCACTCCTCCATGAGATTCTCTTCCCTGTAGACGTCTTCTTTGGTTCGTGGTTGGGCTCATCAACCTCCCTGTGGCTCATCTCACCACGGTGGTTCATCTTGCACCTATCACTATTCATCCGGCTGGCATAGGGTGCACTGCGTCGTGGCTCCTCCACTCTGCCCCTCACTGCCGGTCGCTCATGCACTGAGCTCACCCTTTTTGGTGGAGGGAGTGCGGTCTGCAGCAACTTCACTGCCCCAGGCGCTTGTACAGCTACTCCTCGCCACTCCTCCACACGCATCATTAGGCTTAACCGCAGGTCCTCGTCGCGGTTATCCATGACCTCCGATGACCTCCCTGTCTTTTCGCCTTCGTCGTTGTCGTCCCTGACGACGTTGTCATTGGTGCGGTTGGCAACCTCACCACTGTCTGGGTCAACCAACACCTCACCTGGCAGGGTCGCTCCACGGCCTGACACAAAGGCACTCCTGGCCCAATCGCGTTGTATCCTTCCTCCGCCGAGGTCGTTACCCAGCACCATCTGCACGTGCTCTAAGGGTAACTTAGGGCTACAGCTACGATAGCCTTCTCGACTCCATAGTCGGCAACCAGCTGTACCTCGTGAAGTGGTAACCTGTACTCTTCTCCCACACTCCGTATTCTCACCACTCCCACAGGTGATTCATTATATTCGTTGGGAAGAATACTCCTGGCTACCATGCTTATGCCAGCACCCGTATTACGAAGAACTGCAATCTCAACTGGTCTGACTTCCCAAACTTCACTGTGGCCCCGAAAACGAAGGGGTGTTCACCCAACTTCATTTCCCAACCATTCACATTGGGTCCACTATGATATGGGGTATAAACAAATACTTTCTCCTCTTCCAACATCAGTCCCATATTCCTCCGGTTCTCGTCGCACTCACGGGCGAAATGTCCGCGCCCGCCACAATTATAACACCTGACTCTCCTGGGAGGTGACTCTCCACCAGTCACTCGGGCAACGCCCCCCGGAAACCGCCGTCTCCTGGGTCCTCGTCGCGCCCCTGGTCGTCGTTTCCCTGGCAGCGTTCCTCGTTCCAGCACCAGTCCCGGTGTTACCCCCCCTTGGGGTCTCCTCACCGGTTCCCCTGAACTCTTGGACCGACTCACCTCACTGTGTATACTATCCTTGGGAGAGTCTCCACCCGTCCTCGCCCCTCCTGAACTCTTGATGTTCCCCATAAACCTTGGGTAAGGCGAGTGCCTAGGCGGTCCCTCCATCCCGAGATGTAGTGCCTCTTCCAGCAGGTCGGCTCTGTCTGCAGCGGCCTTAAGTTCTCTAATACCAGCCTCCTTGATCCTGACCCTTAGTTCTGGATGGAGCATTGACATGAATCTTTCCATCACCATAAATTGCTTCAGCTCCTCCATCGTCTCCACCTCTTCAGTCTTCAACCATCGCAGGAACTTGCACTCCATGTTCCGAGCAGTTTCAGCATACGTCCTTCCGGAAACTCTTGTGCACTCACGTAAGCGTTTCCTGTAAACCTCCGGGGTTAGTCGATACGATTGGAGCACAGCTTTCTTGATCATGTCGTAAACGGTGCATTCCTCAAGGTCCAACATGTTATAGGCTTCCCTGGCCTCGCCAGTCAACCTACTCTGCACTAACACAGCCCAATCCTCTTCCGGCCATTCCTTCAATGTCGCTATCTTCTCAAAATGGTCGAAGAAAGCTTCGGCCTCTAGGGGGTCAAAGGTTGGTAGGTCGCGTGCCCTTATCTTGGGGTCATCCCGCCGAGCCGACACTGAGGGCAGCCCGCACTCCGCCCGACGCATCTCAACCTCCTTCTTCGCTTTTATTTCTTCCTGTCGCAGTTGTCTTTCTCCTTCTTCTCGTTGTAGTTGGGCTTCGCGCTCCTCACGCTTCAGCTGAGCCTCAATCTCACGCTTCTCTTGCTTCAGCTGGGCTTCGCACTCCTCTAGCTTTAGCTGGGCTTCACGCTCACACTCCTCTTGCTTCAGCTGGGCTTCGCGCTCACGCTCCTTTCGCTCCAGCTGAGCTTCGCGCTCCTCACGCTTGAGTTGAACTTCGCGCTCCTCACACTTCAGCTGAGCTTTAAGCTGCATTTCCATTATCTCTAGCTTCATGCTTCTCCTGCTACTACCGCTGGATCCCCTACTGCAACCTTCGTCGATCCGGTTCCCACCAACACTGGCAGGTACCTGGGGCGGTCCTTCCTTGGATGCCTCCTCTCGGGCCTTGAGCTGAGCCATGATCTCAATCCGACGCTCTGCCACCCTGGAGGACCTCAATCTCAACCCAAAATGGTCCGCCACTAGCTGTAGCTGAGCCTTGGTGCACTCTTCCAACTCCTGCGCATCCCTCGACTCAATAAACTTCTTTACTCTGTCATCCTCCATCTCTAGGCTATTGAGTAACTGTATACAGGGAATACATTAGCGAGCAGTGTAAACCGAGACCAATATCGACCTTAATACACCTGCCCTGCACTTGCAATCCTTTGTCCACTGTCGTTCGATGCATCCTGGCGAGATCGCCACTGTCAGGGTTCACCCCCTTCCAACCTGTGGCTGGGGTCGTTCCACAGGTCTTAGCCCCTCATTACCGGGCGCCACTGCTCGCCCTTGGGCTCCCCCAGTCAACTAAGGGCTGGCCTTATACACCCCTACCGAGTTGGGCGGTTCAAGCTTCTTATAACTCACTTAACCCTGCCCGTCCTGACACTGGAACATTTTCTCTTGCTTTATCTGATCTGTCCTAAGGTCGCCAGCTGGGTGTTATACTCGTGTTCCAGCAACTCGTCAGTGGTCTCATTAATTATCTTGGCTCAGGATGCAATGTCACGTGTAGTGCAAGGTGTCACTAATGATCTCATAAATACATAATATATCTAGCCCGAGAGAATGGAGGCTCACTTAAACTCCTCAGTTAGTTTAAAAGTTTACTGAAGAAAACATATATACATTACATATACACATGGCATACAGAAAAGTCTATGTTGGAATCATCCGCTGGTGGCAGCATTTCTCGATGTCAGAACGTCACGATTTCTCACGCCTCTAGCAAGGCGATCAGCTGGACGTTTCAGAGTGCGTTGGTGGCTCCTTGCACACCAACTACCCTTCCAGGATCACTAACATCACCACGTTAATGCTCCCCCACACCAACACATGCCTAAATGAGTTTTTGGCTCCTAGCCTAACGTCCTGTCACTTAGACAATAAAATGAGAAGAAATGTTCACAACATATAAAATACCCTAGCTTGCCTAGCTCAAAATGGGTAAGGGAGGGACAATTATCTGCCTTATTTCACTCCAACTACGAAGCTGATTTGTCCTCTGTTGAGGGATGTTGAGGTTCCTGGTTCTGGATTCTGGTCTCCTGATGAACAGATCCCACACACACACAGGATCCCACACACACACGTCGCCTCCTGATAACGCGTCCTCGCCGTGCTCATATCCAACAGGTACTGCCTTCCTCCTCCTATTTTCTGGGGTACTGGAGACAGGTACCTCCGTCGTCGTCCTCCACACTCACTGGCACTGTCGTCTCTTCACAGTCCAGCACAGCTTCCCCTCGCCTTAACTGCCAGTAGATTTGGGCCCGGCCCTAGCTTCTCGCTGGATGTGTAAAATGTGGTCCTCTAGTGGGCGTCCCAGACTTCACCAGTCCAACGTTCCTTCTGCTGCAGACTCTTGATACGGCTCTTGGTTCTTCAATCAGGTCCGTCCTTGCCTCCGGGCACTCCACGGAAGTTGGATGGCTTCCCAGACTGTCTGCAGAATCGAAGCGGAGCTTAAATCTACTGGTAAGGGCTCTCTAGGTCCGGAGCTCGCTATTTGAACCATTTCATAAGAAGTGATAGCTTCGGCTATCACTTCCTTAGTCCGGTCGTGATGGTCAAGCGGATTAAGGCGTCCCTGTACATACCAGTTGCGTTGCTCCTGGCAGTATGGGTTCGCGTCACTTCTGGGGTGTGAGTTTTCAGTTGCATATAGTCCTGGGGACCATTCAGGCTTGTTCGCACTTGTGTTCCTCACGTGTGCCCCAAAGAATGAGGTGATTTGATAAAATGCTATGCCCAAGTTTACCATCCGAGTGCCGGTGGGGAAGTGGTTCAAATAGCTTCGGCTATCACTTCCTTAGTCCGGTCGTGATGGTCAAGCGGATTAAGGCGTCCCTGTACATACCAGTTGCGTTGCTCCTGGCAGTATGGGTTCGAGTCACTTCTGGGGTGTGAATTTTCAGTTGCATATAGTCCTGGGGACCATTCAGGCTTGTTTGCATTTGTGTTCCTCACGTGTGCCCCAAAGAATGAGGTGATTTGATAAAATGCTATGCCCAAGATTACCATCTGAGTGCCGGCGGGGAAGTGGTTCAAATAGCTTCGGCTATCACTTCCTTAGTCCGGTCGTGATGGTCAAGCGGATTAAGGCATCCCTGTACATACCAGTTGCGTTGCTCCTGGCAGTATGGGTTCGAGTCACTTCTGGGGTGTGAGTTTTCAGTTGCATATAGTCCTGGGGACCATTCAGGCTTGTTCGCATATATATATATATATATATATATATATATATATATATATATATATATATATATATATATATATATATATGTCGTACCTAGTAGCCAGAACGCATTTCTCAGCCTAATATGCAAGACCCGATTTGCCTAATAAAACAAGTTTTCATGAATTAATGTTTTTTCGACTATATATATATATATATATATATATATATATATATATATATATATATATATATATACAATCTTTGGACAACACCCACCAGTGGGACTCGAACCCAGAAAGCACAACTACCTTCCAGTAGCTGGCATAACTAGTATGCTTTAACCCACTACGCCATCAGACCTTACAAAAGAAGTAGATAGTTCGAGATATATATATCTCAAACATCTCTACCTCCCGAAGGCACCAGATGAGTGAGGGGTCAGTCTGCAATTTTCGTCAAGCCACTGTCAATGTGAGAGAACTCACATTGACATATATATGTGAACTCACGTTCGCATATATATATATATATATATATGCGAACAAGCCTGAATGGTCCCCAGGACAATATGCAACTGAAAACTCACACCCCAGAAGTAACTCGAACCCATACTCCCAGGAGCAACGCAACTGGTATGTACAAGACGCCTTAATCCACTTGACCATCACGACCGGACATAATGAGGTGATAGCCGAAGCTATTTGAACCACCCCACCGCCGGCACTCGGATAGTAATCTTGGGCATAGCATTTTACCAAATCACCTCATTCTTTGGGGCACACGTGAGGAACACAAATGCGAACAAGCCTGAATGGTCCCCAGGACAATATGCAACTGAAAACTCACACCCCAGAAGTGACTCGAACCCATACTCCCAGGAGCAACGCAACTGGTATGTACAAGACGCCTTAATCCACTTGACCATCACGACCGGACATAATGAGGTGATAGCCGAAGCTATTTGAACCACCCCACCGCCGGCACTCGGATAGTAATCTTGGGCATAGCATTTTACCAAATCACCTCATTCTTTGGGGCACACGTGAGGAACACAAATGCGAACAAGCCTGAATGGTCCCCAGGACAATATGCAACTGAAAACTCACACCCCAGAAGTGACTCGAACCCATACTTCCAGGAGCAATGCAACTGGTATGTACAAGACGCCTTAATCCACTTGACCATCACGACCGGACATAATGAGGTGATAGCCGAAGCTATTTGAACCACCCCACCGCCGGCACTCGGATAGTAATCTTGGGCATAGCATTTTACCAAATCACCTCATTCTTTGGGGCACACGTGAGGAACACAAATGCGAACAAGCCTGATTGGCCCCAGGACAATATGCAACTGAAAACTCACACCCCAGAAGTGACTCGAACCCATACTCCCAGGAGCAACGCAACTGGTATGTACAAGACGCCTTAATCCACTTGACCATCACGACCGGACATAATGAGGTGATAGCCGAAGCTATTTGAACCACCCCACCGCCTGCACTCAGATAGTAATCTTGGGCATAGCATTTTACCAAATCACCTCATTCTTTGGGGCACACGTGAGGAACACAAATGCGAACAAGCCTGAATGATCCCCAGGACAATATGCAACTGAAAACTCACACCCCTGAAGTGACTCGAACCCATACTCCCAGGAGCAACGCAACTGGTATGTACAAGACGCCTTAATCCACTTGACCATCACGACCGGACATAATGAGGTGATAGCCGAAGCTATTTGAACCACCCCACCGCCGGCACTCGGATAGTAATCTTGGGCATAGCATTTTACCAAATCACCTTATTCTTTGGGGCACACGTGAGGAACACAAATGCGAACAAGCCTGAATGGTCCCCAGGACAATAGGCAACTGAAAACTCACACCCTAGAAGTGACTCGAACCCATACTCCCAGGAGCAACGCAACTGGTATGTACAAGACGCCTTAATCCACTTGACCATCACGACTGGACATAATGAGGTGATAGCCGAAGCTATTTAAACCACCCCACCGCCGGCACTCGGATAGTAATCTTGGGCATAGCATTTTACCAAATCACCTCATTCTTTGGGGTACACGTGAGGAACACAAATGTGAACAAGCCTGAATGGTCCCCAGGACAATATGCAACTGAAAACTCACACCCCAGAAGTGACTCGAACCCATACTCCTAGGAGCAACGCAACTGGTATGTACAAGACGCCTTAATCCACTTGACCATCACGACCGGACATAATGAGGTGATAGCCGAAGCTATTTGAACCACCCCACCGCCGGCACTCGGATAGTAATCTTGGGCATAGCATTTTACCAAATCACCTCATTCTTTGGGGCACACGTGAGGAACACAAATGCGAACAAGCCTGAATGGTCCCCAGGACAATATGCAACTGAAAACTCACACCCCAGAAGTGACTCGAACCCATACTCCCAGCCCAGCAAACACAAATCATCTACACAACGTTCGCCTATCTCTTCCCATAGGTGTGGGAATGATTTGCATTGAGAATGGTGCAGGAAAGCCTTTGAGAAACTTTTACTCAAAAAATCCAAACACAAAGGTTTAATTATAAATAGTTTTTCTACAATTATTTTCTTCCAAATGTAAAACAAATAGTTTTTACATGTTTAAATATAAAATTTATGGTGTTTTTTTTTGTAAAATTCATTAATAAATTGTGAATGATATATATTGGCTGAGTGAAACCTTTAAAATCCATTTAGTTATAATATGAACAGAAAAATGTAGTTTTCCAAATTTTCTAAAAATCGCTCTTTTTAACACAATTTGACTCCTTATGCATTCCACTAAACACTAATATCATGTTTAAATATATAATTTATGTATTATTCCCTAAGATAATTTATATAAATTATAAAAGTTGCTGGAAAGTGGTGAGAAAGAATCTGAAAACGTTTTGTTGTCTTATATTGGCGTGTTCTTATTAACTAGAGTGAGTAAGAGTGAGCGAGAGTGGGTAAGAGTGAGTAAGAGTGACTGAAGGTGAGTGAGAGTGCCAGAGAGTGTGTAAGTGTGAGTATAAGTAAGAGTGACTGAGAGTGAGTAAGAGTGACAGAGTGAGTAAGAGTGAGAGTAAGGGTGACAGAATGAGTAAGAGTGAGAGTAAAGTGATTGAGAGTAAGGGTGAGTATGAGAGTAAGAGTGATTGAGAGTTAGAGTGAGAGTAAGAGTGATTGAGAGTTAGTGAGAGTAAGAGTGATTAAGAGTAAGAGTGATTGAGAGTAAGAGTGATTGAGAGTAAGAGTGATTGGGAGTAAGAGTGATTGGGAGTAGGAGTTAGAGTGAGAGTAGGAGTAAGAATGAGAATAAGAGTGATTGAGAGTAAGAGTGAGTAAGAGTAAGAATGAGAGTAAGAGTGATTGAGAGTATGAGTGATTGAGAGTAAGAGTGATTGAGAGTAAGAGTGATTGAGAGTAAGAGTGATTGGGAGTAAGAGTGATTGGGAGTAAGAGTGAGAGTAAGAGTAAGAATGAGAATAAGAGTGATTGAGAGTACGAGTGATTGGGAGTAAGAGTAAGAGTAAGAATGAGAGTAGGAGTGATTGGGAGTAGGAGTGATTGGGAGTAGGAGTGATTGGGAGTAAGAGTGATTGAGAGTAAGAGTAATTGAGAGTAAGAGTATGAGAGTAAGAGTGAGAGAGTGAGTATGAATGGGTAAGGGTGACTGAGAGTGAGTAAGAGTGACAGAGTAAGAATGACAGAGTAAGAGTGATAGAGAGTAAGAGTGACAGAGAGTAAGAGTGACAGAGAGTAAGAGTGACAGAGAGTAGGAGTGACAGAGAGTAAGAGGGACAGAGAGTAAGAGTGACAGAGTAAGAGTGAGTATGAGAGTGAGTAAGGATGACTGAGAGAAAGAGTGAGTAATAGTGCGTAAGAGTGATTGAGAGTTAGAGTGAGAGTAAGAGTGATTGAGAGTTAGTGAGAGTAAGAGTGATTGAGAGTAAGAGTGATTGAGAGTAAAAGTGATTGAGAGTAAGAGTGATTGAGAGTAAGAGTGATTGGGAGTAAGAGTGATTGAGAGTAAGAGTGATTGGGAGTAAGAGTGATTGGGAGTAGGAGTAAGAATGAGAATAAGAGTGATTGAGAGTAAGAGTGAGTAAGAGTAAGAATGAGAGTAAGAGTGATTGAGAGTAAGAGTGATTGAGAGTAAGAGTGATTGAGAGTAAGAGTGATTGGGAGTAAGAGTGATTGAGAGTAAGAGTGATTGGGAGTAGGAGTAAGAATGAGAATAAGAGTGATTGAGAGTAAGAGTGAGTAAGAGTAAGAATGAGAGTAAGAGTGATTGAGAGTAAGAGTGATTGAGAGTAAGAGTGATTGGGAGTAAGAGTGATTGGGAGTAAGAGTAAGAGTGAGAGTAAGAGTAAGAATGAGAATAAGAGTGATTGAGAGTAAGAGTGATTGGGAGTAGGAGTGATTGGGAGTAAGAGTGAGAGTAAGAGTAATTGAGAGTAAGAGTAATTGAGAGTAAGAGTATGAGAGTAAGAGAGAGAGTGAGTATGAATGGGTAAGGGTGACTGAGAGTGAGTAAGAATGAGAGTGTAAGAGTGACAGAGAGTAAGAGTGACAGAGAGTAAGAGTGACAGAGAGTAAGAGTGACAGAGAGTAAGAGTGACAGAGTAAGAGTGACAGAGAGTAAGAGTGACAGAGAGTAAGAGTGACAGAGAGTAAGAGTGACAGAGAGTAAGAGTGACAGAGAGTAAGAGTGACAGAGTAAGAGTGACAGAGAGTAAGAGTGACAGAGAGTAAGAGTGACAGAGAGTAAGAGTGACAGAGAGTAAGAGTGACAGAGTAAGAGTGACAGAGAGTAAGAGTGACAGAGAGTAAGAGTGACAGAGAGTAAGAGTGACAGAGAGTAAGAGTGACAGAGAGTAAGAGTGACAGAGAGTAAGAGTGACAGAGAGTAGGAGTGACAGAGAGTAAGAGTGACAGAGAGTAAGAGTGACAGAGAGTAAGAGTGACAGAGTAAGAGTGACAGAGAGTAAGAGTGACAGAGAGTAAGAGTGACAGAGAGTAAGAGTGACAGAGAGTAAGAGTGACAGAGAGTAAGAGTGACAGAGTAAGAGTGACAGAGTAAGAGTGACAGAGAGTAGGAGTGACAGAGAGTAAGAGTGACAGAGAGTAAGAGTGACAGAGAGTAAGAGTGACAGAGAGTAAGAGTGACAGAGAGTAAGAGTGACAGAGAGTAAGAGTGACAGGGTAAGAGAGTGAGTGTGATTATGAGAGAGTTAAGAGTGTGAGGTGTGAGAGGGTAGCAGGCCAGGGAGGCAGGATGTGTGGTCACAGGCGAGGCCTAGGCCTCGTGATCTCTAATGTTGGTTTTTATATATATGTTGGATTTTTTGTCCTGTTTCAAATTATAATTATTTAGCAGGAATGTAATAAGATATTGCACAGTATTAATGTGACAATAATATATGCATTATTTCCTTGATAATCAAACTTGTTGTTCAAAGATAATATACAATCTTTGAAGGAAACATTTTGAGAGCGTAAGCTGGCAACACTGGGCTGGTGGGTGAGAGAGACATATGGTTAGTTGTACTCAGACCTTCAATGGTGAAGGGTGTGTCCCAGCTGGCCGCCACCAGCCGCCACCCGCCGCCACCCGCCGCCCACCACCAGCCGCCACCCGCCACCACCCACCACCAGCCGCCACCCACCACCAGCCGCCACCAGCCGCCACCCGCCACCAGCCGCCACCCACCACCAGCCGCCACCCGCCGCCACCCACCACCAGCCGCCACCCACCACCAGCCGCCACCCACCACCAGCCGCCACCCGCCACCAGCCGCCGCCACCCGCCACCCGCCGCCACCCGCCGCCCACCACCAGCCGCCACCCGGCACCACCCGCCACCACCCACCACCAGCCGCCACCCACCACCAGCCGCCACCCGCCGCCACCCGTCACCCACCACCCGCCGCCACCCGCCGCCACCCGCCACCCACCACCAGCCGCCACCCGCCGCCACCCACCACCAGCCGCCACCACCCACCACCAGCCGCCACCACCCACCACCAGCCGCCACCCGCCACCACCCACCACCAGCCACCGCCACTCACCACCCGCCGCCACCACCCACCACCCGCCGCCACCCGCCCCCCACCACCAGCCGCCACCCGCCACCACCCACCACCAGCCGCCACCACCCACCACCAGCCGCCACCCGCCACCACCCACCACCAGCCGCCACCCGCCACCACCCACCACCAGCCGCCACCCGCCACCACCCACCACCAGCCGCCACCCGCCACCACCCACCACCCGCCGCCACCACCCACCACCCGCCGCCACCACCCACCACCAGCCGCCACCACCCACCACCAGCCGCCACCCGCCACCACCCGTCACCAGCCGCCACCCGCCACCCACCACCGCCACTCACCACCCGCCGCCACCACCCACCACCAGCCGCCACCAGCCACCGCCACCCACCACCGCCACCCGCCGCCACCACCCACCACCACCACCCACCACCACCAGCCGCCGCCGCCACCACCACCCACCACCACCGCCGCCACCACCCATCACCGCCGCCGCCACCACCACCCACCACCACCGCCGCCGCCACCACCCATCACCGCCGCCGCCACCACCACCCACCACCACCGCCGCCGCCACCACCCATCACCGCCGCCGCCGCCACCACCCACCACCAGCCACCACCAGCCGCCACCCGCCACCACCCACCCCCAGCCGCCACCACCCACCCCCAGCCGCCACCCGCCACCACCCGCCACCAGCCGCCACCCGCCACCAGCCACCGCCACCCACCACCGCCACTCACCACCCGCCGCCACCACCCACCACCAGCCGCCACCAGCCACCGCCACCCACCACCGCCACCCGCCGCCACCACCCACCACCACCACCCACCACCACCAGCCGCCGCCGCCACCACCACCACCCACCACCACCGCCGCCACCACCCATCACCGCCGCCGCCACCACCACCCACCACCACCGCCGCCGCCACCACCCATCACCGCCGCCGCCACCACCACCCACCACCACCGCCGCCGCCACCACCCATCACCGCCGCCGCCGCCACCACCCACCACCAGCCACCACCAGCCGCCACCCGCCACCACCCACCCCCAGCCGCCACCCGCCACCACCCGCCACCAGCCGCCACCCGCCACCAGCCACCGCCACCACCACCGCCACTCACCACCCGCCGCCACCACCCACCACCAGCCGCCACCAGCCACCGCCACCCACCACCGCCACCCGCCGCCACCACCCACCACCACCACCCACCACCACCAGCCGCCGCCGCCACCACCACCACCCACCACCACCGCCGCCACCACCCATCACCGCCGCCGCCACCACCCATCACCGCCGCCGCCGCCACCACCACCCATCACCGCCGCCGCCACCACCCACCACCAGCCGCCACCCGCCACCACCCACCACCAGCCGCCACCCGCCACCAGCCACCGCCACCCACCACCACCACTCACCACCCGCCGCCACCACTCACCACCCGCCGCCACCCGCCACCCACCACCAGCCGCCACCCGCCACCACCCACCACCACCCACCACCAGCCGCCACCAGCTGATGATATATTGGACTTGTATCCAAAATTGACCATGTAATGTATCAATCATACAATGTATGTATGTGATGTAACTATATAACCTGAGCTTGTAAAAGCACCTTCATCACCTTCAGTGATTAAGCGCTTAATTGCACACTAGTTTCTTTATCAGCTACCTCACCCTGTCAGGGTAAATGAGACAAATGTATGTGAATGCATGTATGTGTGTATATATGTATGTGTATGTGTGTGTGTGTATGTATATGTATGGGTATAAAGCAAATATGGAAGCTGATCAGAATTACATTTCACCTTTGTGAATGTACATTAATGACACTATGTAAAAGACACATCTAATACTTTATGTAGGGCATACGTAAATCTGTGTATCTTTGTATTTACGTATGTAGGTTAGCTTAGCATTTTAAAAGCACCGAATCACCTTCTGTGGTTGAGTGTTCAATAAACCCTTGAACTGTATGTTTAACACTTCTCTAACCCTGTCCATGGAGGACAGAAGAAAATGTATATATGCTGGTTAGCATTGTAAATGTGTGGCCACGTCTGTGGTAGAAAATAATAAAAAAAAAAAAAAAAAAAAAAAAAAAAAAAAAAAAAAAAAAAAAAAAAAAAAAAAAAAACAACACCAGCCGCCACCCGCCACCGCCACCCACCACCGCCACTCACCACCCGCCGCCACCACTCACCACCCGCCGCCACCCACCACCAGCCGCCACCACCCACCACCAACCGCCACCCGCCACCAGCCGCCACCCGCCACCCGCCACCAGCCACCGCCACCCACCACCGCCACTCACCACCCGCCGCCACCACCCACCACCAGCCGCCACCCGCCACCAGCCACCCACCACCGCCACCCGCCGCCGCCACCACCCACCACCACCACCCACCACCACCAGCCGCCGCCGCCACCACCACCGCCGCCACCACCCATCACCGCCGCCGCCACCACTACCCACCACCACCGCCGCCGCCACCACCCATCACCGCCGCCGCCACCACTACCCACCACCACCGCCGCCGCCACCACCCATCACCGCCGCCGCCGCCACCACCCACCACCAGCCGCCACCCGCCACCACCCACCACCACCCGCCACCGCCAGCCGCCACCAGCCCCCCCCCACCGCCGATCGTCACCACCCACCACAGCCGCCGCCGCCCGCCACCGCCCGCCACCACCCACCACAGCCGCCACCACCCGCCGCCACCACCCACCGCCACCAGCCGCCGCCGCCACCCACCACCCGCCGCCACCACCCACCACCACCACCAGCCGCCGCCGCCACCACCACCCACCACCACCGCCGCCACCACCCACCACCACCAGCCGCCGCCGCCACCACCACCCACCACCACCGCCGCCACCACCCACCACCGCCAGCCGCCACCACTCATCACTGACGCCGCCACCACCGCCAGACACAGCCGCCAGTGTCCGCCACTGCCGCCACTGTCCGCCACCGCCGCCACTGTCCGCCACTGCCGTCACTGTCCGCCACCGCCGCCACTGTCCACCACTGTCTGCCACCGCCACCACTGTCCGCCCGCCGCCACCACTGTCCGCCCGCCGCCACCACTGTCCGCCCGCCGCCACCACTGTCCGCCCGCCGCCTCCACTGTCCGCCCGCCGCCTCCACTGTCCGCCCGCCGCCACCACTGTCCGCCCGCCGCCGCCACTGTTCGCCCGCCGCCGCCACTGTCCGCTCGCCGCCGCCACTGTCCGCCCGCCGCCGCCACTGTCCGCCCGCCGCCACTGTCCACCACCGCCGCCAAAGCCGCCACGGTCCGCCCGCCGCCACTATCCGCCACTGCCACCACTGTCCGCCCGCCACCACTGTCCGCCCGCCGCCACTGTCCGCCCGCCGCCACTATCCGCCACCGCCGCCACTGTCCGCCCGCCGCCACTATCCGCCACCGCCGCCACTGTCCGCCCGACGCCACTGTCCGCCCGCCGCCACTATCCGCCACCGCCGCCACTGTCCGCCCGCTTCCACTATCCGCCACCGCCACCACTGTCCGCCACCGCCACCACTGTCTGCCACCGCCACCACTGTCTGCCACCGCCACCACTGTCCGCCCGCCGCCACCACTGTCCGCCCGCCGCCTCCACTGTCCGCCCGCCGCCACCACTGTCCGCCCGCCGCCACCACTGTTGGCCCGCCACCGCCACTGTCCGCCCGCCGCCGCCACTGTCCGCCCGCCGCCGCCACTGTCCGCCCGCCGCCGCCACTGTCCGCCCGCCGCCACTGTCCACCACCGCCGCCGCCACTGTCCACCACCGCCGCCAAAGCCGCCACGGTCCGCCCGCCGCCACTATCCGCCACAGCCGCCACTATCCGCCACCGCCGCCACTGTCCGCCGCCGCCACTATCCGCCACCGCCGCCACTGTCCGCCCGCCGCCACTATCCGCCACCGCCGCCACTGTCCGCCCGCCGCCACTGTCCGCCCGCCGCCGCCACTGTCCGCCCGCCGCCACTGTCCGCCCGCCGCCACTATCCGCCACCGCCGCCACTGTCCGCCCGCCGCCACTGTCCGCCCGCCGCCGCCACTGTCCGCCCGCCGCCACTGTCCGCCCGCCGCCACTATCCGCCACCGCCGCCACTGTCCGCCACAGCCGCCACTCTCCGCCGTACAGCCTCCCCTCTCTCCGTTAGTAAATAATTATAATTGTTAGTAAATAATAAAAGAAATATAAATTATTAGATTTTTTTACCCTTCAATTGGTTTTAATATTTAAATTGAAAATAATAATATAATATAAAATATAATAAAAATAATATAATATAAAATATAATTTAATTTCAAGAAATTTAACTTTAAACACAAAGATGTGAAAAGGGTTCAGATTATTGGCTCAAACCTTTCGTAAGAGATTCATATTGGTATATGAATGGATTATGAATGACTCATGTTAGGAGTGTAAAGTTGCCACAACATCTCAAATTAGTGTTAGATACATATGTCTTGGTTATAAGTTTTGGAAACCTATTTAAGTCCACACACAATATCGTATCTGATACGATAAAACAAACGTTTCCAATACTTTCAAATACTTTCCAGATATGTTGTGGCAACCTAAAATTGTTTGCTGGGAGGAGCAACGCAACTGGTATGTACAAGACGCCTTAATCCACTTGACCATCACGACCGGACATAATGAGGTGATAGCCGAAGCTATTTGAACCACCCCACCCGCCGGCACTCGGATAGTAATCTTGGGCATAGCATTTTACCAAATCACCTCATTCTTTGGGGCACACGTGAGGAACACAAATGCAAACAAGCCTGAATGGTCCCCAGGACAATATGCAACTGAAAACTCACACCCCAGAAGTGACTCGAACCCATACTCCCAGGAGCAACGCAACTGGTATGTACAAGACGCCTTAATCCACTTGACCATCACGACCGGACATAATGAGGTGATAGCCGAAGCTATTTGAACCACCCCACCGCCGGCACTCCAGTTGCGTTGCCACCCCACCGCCAGTTGCGTTGCTCCTGGGAGTATAGGTTCGAGTCACTTCTGGGGTGTGAGTTTTCAGTTGCATATTGTCCTGGGGACCATTCAGGCTTGTTCGCATTTGTGTTCCTCACGTGTGCCCCAAAGAATGAGGTGATTTGGTAAAATGCTATGCCCAAGATTACTATCCGAGTGCCGGCGGTGGGGTGGTTCAAATAGCTTCGGCTATCACCTCATTATGTCCGGTCGTGATGGTCAAGTGGATTAAGGCGTCTTGTACATACCAGTTGCGTTGCTCCTGGGAGTATGGGTTCGAGTCACTTCTGGGGTGTAAGTTTTCAGTTGCATATTGTCCTGGGGACCATTCAGGCTTGTTCGCATTTGTGTTCCTCACGTGTGCCCCAAAGAATGAGGTGATTTGGTAAAATGCTATGCCCAAGATTACTATCCGAGTGCCGGCGGTGGGGTGGTTCAAATAGCTTTGACTATCACCTCATTATGTCCGGTCGTGATGGTCAAGTGGATTAAGGCGTCTTGTACATACCAGTTGCGTTGCTCCTGGGAGTATGGGTTCGAGTCACTTCTGGGGTGTGAGTTTTCATTTGCATATTGTCCTGGGGACCATTCAGGCTTGTTCGCATTTGTGTTCCCCACGTGTGCCCCAAAGAATGAGGTGATTTGGTAAAATGCTATGCCCAAGATTACTATCCGAGTGCCGGCGGTGGGGTGGTTCAAATAGCTTCGGCTATCACCTCATTATGTCCGGTCGTGATGGTCAAGTGGATTAAGGCGTCTTGTACATACCAGTTGCATTGCTCCTGGGAGTATGGGTTCGAGTCACTTCTGGGGTGTGAGTTTTCAGTTGCATATTGTCCTGGGGACCATTCAGGCTTGTTCGCATTTGTGTTCCTCACGTGTGCCCCAAAGAATGAGGTGATTTGGTAAAATGCTATGCCCAAGATTACTATCCGAGTGCCGGCGGTGGGGTGGTTCAAATAGCTTCGGCTATCACCTCATTATGTCCGGTCGTGATGGTCAAGTGGATTAAGGCGTCTTGTACATACCAGTTGCGTTGCTCCTGGGAGTATGGGTTCGAGTCACTTCTGGGGTGTGAGTTTTCAGTTGCATATTGTCCTGGGGATCATTCAGACTTGTTCGCATTTGTGTTCCTCACGTGTGCCCCAAAGAATGAGGTGATTTGGTAAAATGCTATGCCCAAGATTACTATCCGAGTGCCGGCGGTGGGGTGGTTCAAATAGCTTCGGCTATCACCTCATTATGTCCGGTCGTGATGGTCAAGTGGATTAAGGCGTCTTGTACATACCAGTTGCGTTGCTCCTGGGAGTATGGGTTCGAGTCACTTCTGGGGTGTGAGTTTTCATTTGCATATTGTCCTGGGGACCATTCAGGCTTGTTCGCATTTGTGTTCCTCACGTGTGCCCCAAAGAATGAGGTGATTTGGTAAAATGCTATGCCCAAGATTACTATCCGAGTGCCGGCGGTGGGGTGGTTCAAATAGCTTCGGCTATCACCTCATTATGTCCGGTCGTGATGGTCAAGTGGATTAAGGCGTCTTGTACATACCAGTTGCATTGCTCCTGGGAGTATGGGTTCGAGTCACTTCTGGGGTGTGAGTTTTCAGTTGCATATTGTCCTGGGGACCATTCAGGCTTGTTCGCATTTGTGTTCCTCACGTGTGCCCCAAAGAATGAGGTGATTTGGTAAAATGCTATGCCCAAGATTACTATCCGAGTGCCGGCGGTGGGGTGGTTCAAATAGCTTCGGCTATCACCTCATTATGTCCGGTCGTGATGGTCAAGTGGATTAAGGCGTCTTGTACATACCAGTTGCGTTGCTCCTGGGAGTATGGGTTCGAGTCACTTCTGGGGTGTGAGTTTTCAGTTGCATATTGTCCTGGGGATCATTCAGACTTGTTCGCATTTGTGTTCCTCACGTGTGCCCCAAAGAATGAGGTGATTTGGTAAAATGCTATGCCCAAGATTACTATCCGAGTGCCGGCGGTGGGGTGGTTCAAATAGCTTCGGCTATCACCTCATTATGTCCGGTCGTGATGGTCAAGTGGATTAAGGCGTCTTGTACATACCAGTTGCGTTGCTCCTGGGAGTATGGGTTCGAGTCACTTCTGGGGTGTGAGTTTTCAGTTGCATATTGTCCTGGGGACCATTCAGGCTAGTTCGCATTTGTGTTCCTCACGTGTGCCCCAAAGAATGAGGTGATTTGGTAAAATGCTATGCCCAAGATTACTATCCGAGTGCCGGCGGTGGGGTGGTTCAAATAGCTTCGGCTATCACCTCATTATGTCCGGTCGTGATGGTCAAGTGGATTAAGGCGTCTTGTACATACCAGTTGCATTGCTCCTGGGAGTATGGGTTCGAGTCACTTCTGGGGTGTGAGTTTTCAGTTGCATATTATCCTGGGGACCATTCAGGCTTGTTCGCATTTGTGTTCCTCACGTGTGCCCCAAAGAATGAGGTGATTTGGTAAAATGCTATGCCCAAGATTACTATCCGAGTGCCGGCGGTGGGGTGGTTCAAATAGCTTCGGCTATCACCTAATTATGTCCGGTCGTGATGGTCAAGTGGATTAAGGCGTCTTGTACATACCAGTTGCGTTGCTCCTGGGAGTATGGGTTCGAGTCACTTCTGGGGTGTGAGTTTTCAGTTGCATATTGTCCTGGGGATCATTCAGACTTGTTCGCATTTGTGTTCCTCACGTGTGCCCCAAAGAATGAGGTGATTTGGTAAAATGCTATGCCCAAGATTACTATCCGAGTGCCGGCGGTGGGGTGGTTCAAATAACTTCGGCTATCACCTCATTATGTCCGGTCGTGATGTTCAAGTGGATTAAGGCGTCTTGTACATACCAGTTGCGTTGCTCCTGGGAGTATGGGTTCGAGTCACTTCTGGGGTGTGAGTTTTCAGTTGCATATTGTCCTGGGGACCAATCAGGCTTGTTCGCATTTGTGTTCCTCACGTGTGCCCCAAAGAATGAGGTGATTTGGTAAAATGCTATGCCCAAGATTACTATCCGAGTGCCGGCGGTGGGGTGGTTCAAATAGCTTCGGCTATCACATCATTATGTCCGGTCGTGATGGTCAAGTGGATTAAGGCGTCTTGTACATACCAGTTGCGTTGCTCCTGGGAGTATGGTTTCGAGTCACTTCTGGGGTGTGAGTTTTCAGTTGTATATTGTCCTGGGGACCATTCAGGCTTGTTCGCATTTGTGTTCCTCACGTGTGCCCCAAAGAATGAGGTGATTTGGTAAAATGCTATGCCCAAGATTACTATCCGAGTGCCGGCGGTGGGGTGGTTCAAATAGCTTCGGCTATCACCTCATTATGTCCGGTCGTGATGGTCAAGTGGATTAAGGCGTCTTGTACATACCAGTTGCGTTGCTCCTGGTAGTATGGGTTCGAGTCACTTCTGGGGTGTGAGTTTTCAGTTGCATATTGTCCTGGGGACCATTCAGGCTTGTTCGCATTTGTGTTCCTCACGTGTGCCCCAAAGAATGAGGTGATTTGGTAAAATGCTATGCCCAAGATTACTATCCGAGTGCCGGCGGTGGGGTGGTTCAAATAGCTTCGGCTATCACCTCATTATATCCGGTCGTGATGGTCAAGTGGATTAAGGCGTCTTGTACATACCAGTTGCGTTGCTCCTGGGAGTATGGGTTCGAGTCACTTCTGGGGTGTGAGTTTTCAGTTGCATATTGTCCTGGGGATCATTCAGACTTGTTCGCATTTGTGTTCCTCACGTGTGCCCCAAAGAATGAGGTGATTTGGTAAAATGCTATGCCCAAGATTACTATCCGAGTGCCGGCGGTGGGGTGGTTCAAATAGCTTCGGCTATCACCTCATTATGTCCGGTCGTGATGGTCAAGTGGATTAAGGCGTCTTGTACATACCAGTTGCGTTGCTCCTGGGAGTATGGGTTCGAGTCACTTCTGGGGTGTGAGTTTTCAGTTGCATATTGTCCTGGGGACCAATCAGGCTTGTTCGCATTTGTGTTCCTCACGTGTGCCCCAAAGAATGAGGTGATTTGGTAAAATGCTATGCCCAAGATTACTATCCGAGTGCCGGCGGTGGGGTGGTTCAAATAGCTTCGGCTATCACCTCATTATGTCCGGTCGTGATGGTCAAGTGGATTAAGGCGTCTTGTACATACCAGTTGCATTGCTCCTGGGAGTATGGGTTCGAGTCACTTCTGGGGTGTGAGTTTTCAGTTGCATATTGTCCTGGGGACCAATCAGGCTTGTTCGCATTTGTGTTCCTCACGTGTGCCCCAAAGAATGAGGTGATTTGGTAAAATGCTATGCCCAAGATTACTATCCGAGTGCCGGCGGTGGGGTGGTTCAAATAGCTTCGGCTATCACCTCATTATGTCCGGTCGTGATGGTCAAGTGGATTAAGGCGTCTTGTACATACCAGTTGCGTTGCTCCTGGGAGTATGGGTTCGAGTCACTTCTGGGGTGTGAGTTTTCAGTTGCATATTGTCCTGGGGACCATTCAGGCTTGTTCGCATTTGTGTTCCTCACGTGTGCCCCAAAGAATGAGGTGATTTGGTAAAATGCTATGCCCAAGATTACTATCCGAGTGCCGGCGGTGGGGTGGTTCAAATAGCTTCGGCTATCACCTCATTATGTCCGGTCGTGATGGTCAAGTGGATTAAGGCATCTTGTACATACCAGTTGCGTTGCTCCTGGGAGTATGGGTTCGAGTCACTTCTGGGGTGTGAGTTTTCAGTTGCATATTGTCCTGGGGACCATTCAGGCTTGTTCGCATTGGTGTTCCTCACGTGTGCCCCAAAGAATGAGGTGATTTGGTAAAATGCTATGCCCAAGATTACTATCCGAGTGCCGGCGGTGGGGTGGTTCAAATAGCTTCGGCTATCACCTCATTATGTCCGGTCGTGATGGTCAAGTGGATTAAGGCGTCTTGTACATACCAGTTGCGTTGCTCCTGGGAGTATGGGTTCGAGTCACTTCTGGGGTGTGAGTTTTCAGTTGCATATTGTCCTGGGGACCATTCAGGCTTGTTCGCATTTGTGTTCCTCACGTGTGCCCCAAAGAATGAGGTGATTTGGTAAAATGCTATGCCCAAGATTACTATCCGAGTGCCGGCGGTGGGGTGGTTCAAATAGCTTCGGCTATCACCTCATTATGTCCGGTCGTGATGGTCAAGTGGATTAAGGCGTCTTGTACATACCAGCTGCGTTGCTCCTGGGAGTATGGGTTCGAGTCACTTCTGGGGTGTGAGTTTTCAGTTGCATATTGTCCTGGGGACCATTCAGGCTTGTTCGCATTTGTGTTCCTCACGTGTGCCCCAAAGAATGAGGTGATTTGGTAAAATGCTATGCCCAAGATTACTATCCAAGTGCCGGCGGTGGGGTGGTTCAAATAGCTTCGGCTATCACCTCATTATGTCCGGTCGTGATGGTCAAGTGGATTAAGGCGTCTTGTACATACCAGTTGCGTTGCTCCTGGGAGTATGGGTTCGAGTCACTTCTGGGGTGTGAGTTTTCAGTTGCATATTGTCCTGGGGACCATTCAGGCTTGTTCGCATTTGTGTTCCTCACGTGTGCCCCAAAGAATGAGGTGATTTGGTAAAATGCTATGCCCAAGATTACTATCCGAGTGCCGGATGTGGGGTGGTTCAAATAGCTTCGGCTATCACCTCATTATGTCCGGTCGTGATGGTCAAGTGGATTAAGGCGTCTTGTACATACCAGTTGCGTTGCTCCTGGGAGTATGGGTTCGAGTCACTTCTGGGGTGTGAGTTTTCAGTTGCATATTGTCCTGGGGATCATTCAGACTTGTTCGCATTTGTGTTCCTCACGTGTGCCCCAAAGAATGAGGTGATTTGGTAAAATGCTATGCCCAAGATTACTATCCGAGTGCCGGCGGTGGGGTGGTTCAAATAGCTTCGGCTATCACCTCATTATGTCCGGTCGTGATGTTCAAGTGGATTAAGGCGTCTTGTACATACCAGTTGCGTTGCTCCTGGGAGTATGGGTTCGAGTCACTTCTGGGGTGTGAGTTTTCAGTTGCATATTGTCCTGGGGACCAATCAGGCTTGTTCGCATTTGTGTTCCTCACGTGTGCCCCAAAGAATGAGGTGATTTGGTAAAATGCTATGCCCAAGATTACTATCCGAGTGCCGGCGGTGGGGTGGTTCAAATAGCTTCGGCTATCACCTCATTATGTCCGGTCGTGATGGTCAAGTGGATTAAGGCGTCTTGTACATACCAGTTGCGTTGCTCCTGGGAGTATGGTTTCGAGTCACTTCTGGGGTGTGAGTTTTCAGTTGCATATTGTCCTGGGGACCATTCAGGCTTGTTCGCATTTGTGTTCGTCACGTGTGCCCCAAAGAATGAGGTGATTTGGTAAAATGCTATGCCCAAGATTACTATCCGAGTGCCGGCGGTGGGGTGGTTCAAATAGCTTTGGCTATCACCTCATGTCCGGTCGTGATGGTCAAGTGGATTAAGGCGTCTTGTACATACCAGTTGCATTGCTCCTGGGAGTATGGGTTCGAGTCACTTCTGGGGTGTGAGTTTTCAGTTGCATATTGTCCTGGGGACCAATCAGGCTTGTTCGCATTTGTGTTCCTCATGTGTGCCCCAAAGAATGAGGTGATTTGGTAAAATGCTATGCCCAAGATTACTATCCGAGTGCCGGCGGTGGGGTGGTTCAAATAGCTTCGGCTATCACCTCATTATGTCCGGTCGTGATGGTCAAGTGGATTAAGGCGTCTTGTACATACCAGTTGCGTTGCTCCTGGGAGTATGGTTTCGAGTCACTTCTGGGGTGTGAGTTTTCAGTTGCATATTGTCCTGGGGACCATTCAGGCTTGTTCGCATTTGTGTTCGTCACGTGTGCCCCAAAGAATGAGGTGATTTGGTAAAATGCTATGCCCAAGATTACTATCCGAGTGCCGGCGGTGGGGTGGTTCAAATAGCTTTGGCTATCACCTCATTATGTCCGGTCGTGATGGTCAAGTGGATTAAGGCGTCTTGTACATACCAGTTGCATTGCTCCTGGGAGTATGGGTTCGAATCACTTCTGGGGTGTGAGTTTTCAGTCATATATATATGTATATATATATATATATATATATATATATATATATATATATATATATATATATATATATATATATATATATATATATATATATATATATATATATATTATTTAATATGACCGAAAAAGTAAGATTAATAATTCTAACACGAATTTTCTCAATCTTTCGTACATTTCGTTTCACTGTTGGAGGTAAATCAAAAATCAATTCTCCAAAATTCATTTTTATTTCTAGTCTGACGCGACACGAGCGCGTTTCGTAAAACTTATTACATTTTCAAAGACTTTAGTTCACAAATACACAACTGAATAGAACTTACGCATCTCCGATTTTATATCTACATTTGAGTGAGGTGGAAGGGGTGATGTGGCATTAACACAAGACAGAACAAGATATGGTATTAATAGGGTATTAATTTCATCAACACAAGACAGAACAAGAGTATTAATAGGGTATTAATTTCATCAACACAAGACAGAACACGAAACAATGGATATTGAATAGAAGTGTTTGTAGAAAGCCTATTGGTCCATATTTCTTGATGCTTCTATATTGGAGCAGAGTCTTGAGGTGGGTAGAATATAGTTGTGCAATAATTGGCTGTTGATTGCTGGTGTTGACTTCTTGATGTGTAGTGCCTCGCAAACGTCAAGCCGCCTGCTATCGCTGTATCTATCGATGATTTCTGTGTTGTTTACTATGATTTCTCTGGCGATGGTTTGGTTGTGGGAAGAGATTATATGTTCCTTAATGGAGCCCTGTTGCTTATGCATCGTTAAACGCCTAGAAAGAGATGTTGTTGTCTTGCCTATATACTGGGTTTTTTTGAGCTTACAGTCCCCAAGAGGGCATTTGAAGGCATAGACGACGTTAGTCTCTTTTAAAGCGTTCTGTTTTGTGTCTGGAGAGTTTCTCATGAGTAGGCTGACCGTTTTTCTGATTTTATAGTAAATCGTCAGTTGTATCCTCTGATTTTTGTCTGTAGGGATAACGTTTCTGTTAACAATATCTTTCAGGACCCTTTCCTCCGTTTTATGAGCTGTGGAAAAGAAGTTCCTGTAAAATAGTCTAATAGGGGGTATAGGTGTTGTGTTAGTTGTCTCTTCAGAGGTTGCATGGCTTTTCACTTTCCTTCTTATGATGTCTCCGACGAAACCATTGGAGAAGCCGTTATTGACTAGGACCTGCCTTACCCTACAGAGTTCTTCGTCGACTTGATTCCATTCTGAGATGTGGGTGAGAGCACGCTCGACATATGCGTTAACAACATTGACAACAACAACGTTAACAACAACGTTAACAACAGTTAACAATATGCGTCGACTGTGCTCTCAGCCACAGCTCAGAATGGAAGCAAGTCGACGAAGAACTCTGTAGGGTAAGGCAGGTCCTAGTCAATAACGGCTTCTCCAATGGTTTCGTCGAAGACATCATAAGAAGGAAAGTGAAAAGCCATGCAACCTCTGAAGAGACAACTAACACAACACCTATACCCCCTATTAGACTATTTTACAGGAACTTTTTTTCCACAGCTCATAAAACAGAGGAAAGGGTCCTGAAAGATATTGTTAATTGAAACGTTATCCCTACAGACAAAAATCAGAGGATACAACTGACGATTTACTATAAAACCAGAAAAACGGCCAGCCTACTCATGAGAAACTCTCCAGACACAAAACAGAACGCTTTAAAAGAGACTAACGTCGTCTAAGCCTTCAAATGCCCTCTTGGGGACTGTAAGCTCCAAAAAACCCAGTATATAGGCAAGACAACATCTCTTTCTAGGCGTTTAACGATGCATAAGCAACAGGGCTCCATTAAGGAACATATAATCTCTTCCCACAACCAAACCATCGCCAGAGAAATCACAGTAAACAACACAGAAATCATCGATAGATACAGCGATAGCATGCGGCTTGACGTTTGCGAGGCACTACACATCAAGAAGTCAACACCAGCAATCAACAGCCAATTATTGCACAACTATATTCTACCCACCTCAAGACTCCGCTCCAATATAGAAGCATCAAGAAATATGGACCAATAGGCTTTCTACAAACACTTCTATTCAATATCCATTGTTTCGTGTTCTGTCTTGTGTTGATGAAATTAATACCCTATTAATACTCTTGTTCTGTCTTGTGTTGATGAAATTAATACCCTATTAATACCATATCTTGTTCTGTCTTGTGTTAATGCCACATCACCCCTTCCACCTCACTCAAATGTAGATATAAAATCGGAGATGCGTAAGTTCTATTCAGTTGTGTATTTGTGAACTAAAGTCTTTGAAAATGTAATAAGTTTTACGAAACGCGCTCGTGTCGCGTCAGACTAGAAATAAAAATGAATTTTGGAGAATTGATTTTTTATTTACCTCCAACAGTGAAACGAAATGTACGAAAGATTGAGAAAATTCGTGTTAGAATTATTAATCTTACTTTTGTCGGTCATATTTAATAATATATGTCTACAGGAAAGACTGCTACCAAAATATACTAATATATATATATATATATATATATATATATATATATATATATATATATATATATATATATATATATATATATATATATATATATATATACATATATATATATATATATATATATATATATGTATATATATATATATATGAGAACAAGCCTGAATGGTCCCCAGGACATATGCAACTGAAAACTCACACCCCAGAAGTGACTCGAACCCATACTCCCAGAAGCAACGCATCTGGTATGTACAAGACGCCTTAATCCACTTGACCATCACGACCGGACATAATGAGGTGATAGCCGAGGCTATTTGAACCACCCCACCGCCGGCACTCGGATAGTTATCTTGGGCATAGCATTTTACCAAATCACCTCATTCTTTGGGGCAACACGTGAGGAACACAAATGCGAACAAGCCTGAATGGTCCCCAGGACATATGCAACTGAAAACTCACACCCCAGAAGTGACTCGAACCCATACTCCCAGAAGCAACGCATCTGGTATGTACAAGACGCCTTAATCCACTTGACCATCACGACCGGACATAATGAGGTGATAGCCGAGGCTATTTGAACCACCCCACCGCCGGCACTCGGATAGTTATCTTGGGCATAGCATTTTACCAAATCACCTCATTCTTTGGGGCAACACGTGAGGAACACAAATGCGAACAAGCCTGAATGGTCCCCAGGACATATGCAACTGAAAACTCACACCCCAGAAGTGACTCGAACCCATACTCCCAGAAGCAACGCATCTGGTATGTACAAGACGCCTTAATCCACTTGACCATCACGACCGGACATAATGAGGTGATAGCCGAGGCTATTTGAACCACCCCACCGCCGGCACTCGGATAGTTATCTTGGGCATAGCATTTTACCAAATCACCTCATTCTTTGGGATACCAGATACCGTACATACCAGATGCGTTGCTTCTGGGAGTATGGGTTCGAGTCACTTCTGGGGTGTGAGTTTTCAGTTGCATATGTCCTGGGGACCATTCAGGCTTGTTCGCATTTGTGTTCCTCACGTGTTGCCCCAAAGAATGAGGTGATTTGGTAAAATGCTATGCCCAAGATAACTATCCGAGTGCCGGCGGTGGGGTGGTTCAAATAGCCTCGGCTATCACCTCATTATGTCCGGTCGTGATGGTCAAGTGGATTAAGGCGTCTTGTACATACCAGATGCGTTGCTTCTGGGAGTATGGGTTCGAGTCACTTCTGGGGTGTGAGTTTTCAGTTGCATATGTCCTGGGGACCATTCAGGCTTGTTCGCATTTGTGTTCCTCACGTGTTGCCCCAAAGAATGAGGTGATTTGGTAAAATGCTATGCCCAAGATAACTATCCGAGTGCCGGCGGTGGGGTGGTTCAAATAGCCTCGGCTATCACCTCATTATGTCCGGTCGTGATGGTCAAGTGGATTAAGGCGTCTTGTACATACCAGATGCGTTGCTTCTGGGAGTATGGGTTCGAGTCACTTCTGGGGTGTGAGTTTTCAGTTGCATATGTCCTGGGGACCATTCAGGCTTGTTCGCATTTGTGTTCCTCACGTGTTGCCCCAAAGAATGAGGTGATTTGGTAAAATGCTATGCCCAAGATAACTATCCGAGTGCCGGCGGTGGGGTGGTTCAAATAGCCTCGGCTATCACCTCATTATGTCCGGTCGTGATGGTCAAGTGGATTAAGGCGTCTTGTACATACCAGATGCGTTGCTTCTGGGAGTATGGGTTCGAGTCACTTCTGGGGTGTGAGTTTTCAGTTATATATATATATATATATATATATATATATATATATATATATATATATATATATATATATATATATATATATATTTGTGTGTGTGTGTGTGTGTGTGTGTGTGTGTGTGTGTGTGTGTGTGTGTGTGTGTGTGTGGGTACCACCTCTGGTGCAAGTGTAGGGACCCATAGCCTCGGAGAAGAAAATAATGAGTACTCAGAGAAGACTTTGTGGAACCTCACTGAACACTTTGATATTTTCTTCTCCTACCACTCCTATTCTTTTGGTATGGGTGTATATATATCTAACTTTATTTTAAAATTTCAGTACACAAAATGGATTACAACAATGGTTACATGCAAGGTACAAGACTACTTGTCACAAGTTGCAGAGCTCCTCCAGCTCCTCAGATGGTGGGCAGGAACCATGGATGCAGTGAGCATTTCCTATCTGGATCGCCACGCTAAGGCACTGAAAGAGAAATCTGGCGTCTCTAGGGAATCTAGATGTTTCAATTAGATTGGACCCTCAGCTCCTTCAAAAAACTTGCAGCACTTTTACCCTAGGCACCAAGTGTCTCTGAGGCAATGGGCACAAAATTGTAGTGGTGTTCAAGGTCTCCATATTTACGTGACTTGGCTGCTTCCCGGTGATTGGCAGCACCTCCTTCCTGTGCAGCACTGAAGTTAACATAGGTGTTGGGAGAGGTTGAAAAGCAAGTGTAGTCCCACACCAACTGTCTACCGTTCTTCCAGGGGTTCTCCGTGATCCCGTCTGGGCGACCGACAGGCTCATCAGAGTTATGTAACATAAGGTAACGGGGCTCTCCCTCTGCTGGACAACCAGCCGTGGTAAGGCATCTCGTGATAATGTCGTTAAGCTCGCCGTGTCTTGCATGCCATCCTCCTGTCCTTTGGCAGAGAAGGCCATGCTGTCCTTACCTGCCGGCCTCTGCCTCGTTGCAAATTCACCTGTATTCGGTGTGGATTGGGGCAGCGAGGCGGAGAGCCACAGTAATTCGGAGGGCCTGCGGTGTGAGACGAGTGCCATTTGCTGACATTAGGGTTGCTAATAGGAAGTCCCCTGCATGGGGAGCTGCTACAGCTCTAAGTCGGGAAGTATCATGTGGTGTTGTCGCAGCTTCTAGTAATGTCGCAGGTTCTTGGTCGGCAATGGGGCGATCCCAGCTGGATTGCTTATGGGCTACAGAAGGCATTGGTTGGGATGCTGGTCCTGAGAGGGAGACTCATTTGGTTGTGCAGTCTGTAAAGCTGGGATCATGTATCCCTGCCTGTTGAACTAGGTGCTCAGGTAGGATTTCCTTCACCAAGTTGTCAGATGCCACTGAAGAGGACAGGAACGCTCGTACAGCAATTTGTGTTGCTGTGCACACGTCGAGGCCACCGAGTCTGACAGGAAGGAAGGCCTGTTTCCACTGTGAGTCGCTGAGAGAAAGGTTGAGGGCTTTTTCTAGCATTGATTTCAGCAAGCTGTCGTACTCTTCTAATTTAATATTATTGAAAGATGGCGAATATCTAAGAAAGTAGGTCAGCCTGGGGAGGGACAAGCATTTGGTGATGAGGTAAAGTGCATCATGAGCATCGATTTATTCAATCCTCTCATTCATCCTCTTCAGGTCAGTGGTCTTCTTACCAACGACCTCGCCGATGGCATTCCCTCCAAGAGGAGCTCCTAGAAGTGTGTTGTCCTCAGGGTTGGTTACGTGAATATCAGTCAAAACAACCTTTATTTGCTCTATTATGTGCTGGTTGGTGGAGGTTATTTCGCATTTGGAAGAGTTCAGAGTGAGGTCTAGACTTGCTCCTTGCTCCTGAATTATTCTTAAATCATCCAAGAGTGAGTCTGGTGAGCCAGCTAGAGTACCATCGTCCAAAAACCAAATGTTGTGCTCACTGGACAGGTTATCGGTGACTTCCTTGATGACTAGGCAGAAAGAAAAGGAGCAAGGGGGTCACCCTGTTGGACACATTCTTGTGATTCAATTTCATATTCCCTGAAAAGCAAAGTGAGATTCTTGCTGTAACATGAGTTTACAAACGGGTAGAGGGAAGGAAAAAGGCGATGAACCGCACTGAGTACTGCATCCCTTCTAACCAAATTGAAAGCATTTTTGAAGTCCAGTTTTACCAGGGCTTTTTCATGCGTAATGTTGGCAAGGCTCTAGCTGCATGAGCTGCTGCCTCACATCCTTGGGGAATGCCAAACCCAAGCTGTTTTGGCTTGGGTTTGGCAGCATGTCTGCTGCTGCCAGACTAACTGTTCTGGCAGCAGCCTTAGCGACGAGGCGCCGGAGTGAATTGCCCACAGTTATCGGTCTGATTCCTCCATCTTTTTTCCTGAGGGCACAGAGTGAAGCACCATAAAAGATAGGCAGTATGGTCTCTGGTATGTTGCCAGCTGGACATGTGTTGGAGAATCTAGTTAGTTCCACCAGGAGGCCCTGTGCAATGTCTCCCAGAGCAGGGTTGAGCATTTGTTTGATGTGGTTGGGTCTTAGTCCTGTGACCCACCTGCTGATCTTGGTGGGAAGGATAAAGCTGCTGTATGCACCATAGATTCGAACACACACAGGGGTTCTACTCTGCTGACACGAACTAGAGGAACACTGTCATCACGTGGCGCTCTGAGTGGGTGTTTTTCTCTTAGGGCTTGTGGTGTATCGGCGTCTCTGGTGGCAACTGTGTCCTCGCTGGTGATGACTCTGATCACCCCTATTGTGTTGCCTTCTTCTATTTTCTTGCTGACTGTTCCTCTGATTTTGGATGCCTCAGTTCTGATGTTGATACCTTTCCTGAGGTGGGTGTTTTTGGCACGGGTGGGGAGGGGTGCCTGGTTGTCCTCTAAAGGAAAACTATTTATAGCCATAATGACTGAGGAAGCTAGGGATTTGTCTCTCCTTGCAGGGACAGCTAGGCATATGTTACCAAACAGGAGAAGATTGCGTCATGTTTGGATGGTTCCGGGAGAGTCATTGACCTTTTTCAAGAGGCTGGATAGTTTGGCTGCCGCTTGGGAGCGAGCAGCTTTGGGGATGTGCTGCAAAGTTTCAACTGATGTCGCTTTGATGGCTTCTAGTAGGTTCTCAGTCGAAATGAGGCTGTTGTAGGTGTTTTGTCCTAATCTTGGGAATGGTATTTTATCAAATCACCTCATTCTTTGGGGAACACGTGAGGAACACAAATGAGAAATTAGTGTGGAATTAGCCTCAGCTACCATCCTCTTTTGTCCAGTCGTGTTGGTCGAGTGGTTATATGTCAATAGCAATGTCACTAATTCCATTTCAATGTTTCCGATTGGATTGATAAATTTTATTTTCATAGATTTCGATTTATTTTATTTTTTATTTAATTATTTTGTGAGACATTGTGTTAGAATTGATCTGTGTTGTTTACCATACAGTTCATTTCGCGAGTATAGTTTATTTCTTTTTTCATATTTTCATTTCATTTTTTACCTGTTTTTCATTTATGTCAGTGATAGGAATATCATGTCACTTGATGTTCCCAATTTTCTCATAGAAACATCAGACCATTTGGGAAGGCATCGGATGAGGGAGTGGGGAATGGTGGGGATGATGAGGGGACGGAAGTGAGAGATGATGGGGAGGACGAGGGGACAAAGGAAGGGGTAATGGTGGGAAAGGACGAGGGGACGGGGGAGTTTGGAATGATGGGGACGAGGGGATGGAGGAATGGAGAATGATGGGGAGGATAAAGAGACAGGGGAGTGGGGCATGGTGGGAGGGAAGAGGGGATGGTGGGAGGGAAAAGGGGATGGTGGAGTGGGGAATAGTGTGGAGGACGAGGGGACGGTGGAGTGAGGAATGGTTGGGAGGCCGAGGAGGAGGGTGAGGGGGAGAATGGTGGGAAGGACTAGGGAGAACAGGGAAGACTGCTGTGGCTCAGGAACGCACATGCGTTGCTGGGCCACAGCAACGCGTGGCCGGGTTCAGCTAGTATATAAATAAAAATGGAAATGTTCGTTTGTGCATAACCGCTAATCTCCGAAAGCTCTTCACCTATTGCTTTGAAATTTTCACACAACGTTCCATTCGCATCCGAGCTGGTTTTTATGTATTTATATACATACTATATAGATGTCACGTCTGTGACGGTAAAAAAAAACATGCTTTTTTCTGAAAAACTTGTTTTTTCATGTGAGTGAAATCTTCGAAACCTCTTTACCGATTGCTTTGAAATTTTGACACAACGTTGCATTCAAGTAGGCGTGTCTTTTTATATATCTACTGTATACATGCCTCACCTGTGACAGGAAAAAGAATGTTTGTTTTTTTAAACAGCACCATCTGTTGGATGTAAGAGCAGCACTCGCTGTAATCTCCGAAAGTTCTTCACTGATTGCTTTGAAATTTTGACACAACGTTGCATTCCAATAGGCGTGTCTTTTTTCAATGCCTACTATATAGATGCCACCCCTGTGATAGGTAAAAGCATGCGACTTTGAAAAACAGCGCAATCACTTGCACATAATAGCAACATGCACGCTATACTAAATATGTCACAAATTCCATTTCAATGTTTCCGATTGCATTGATAAATTTTATTTTCATAGAGTTCGATTTATTTTATTTTTTATTGAATATTTTGTGTGACATTGTGTTGGAATTAAGCTGTGTTGTTTACCATACCGTTCATTTCGTAAGTATACGCATAGATGCCACACCTCTGACAGGTAAAACTATGTTTTTCTTGAAAAACAGCGCCATCTGTTGCATGTAAGAGCAACACACATGCAATACCAAATATGTTACAGTTCCATTTCAATGTTCCTGATTGGTTTGATAAATAGAATTTTCATAGATTTTGATTTATTTTCATTTTGATTAAATTATTTTGTGTGAATTGCGTTGGAATTGAGCTGTGTTGTTTACAATACCGTTCATTTCGTAAGTATAGTTTATTTTTTTATTTTTTTTTCATATTTTCATTTCATTTTTAACTGTTTTTCTTATATTTCAGTGATGGGAACATCAAATCTCTTGATGTTCCTAATTTTCTGATGGGAACATCAGACCATTTAGGAAGGCATCGGACGAGGGAGTAGGAAATGGTGGGAATGACGAGGGGACGGAAGTGAGAGATGGTTGGGAGGATGAGGGGACAAGGGAGAAAGTAATGGTGGGGAGGGACGGGGGATTTTGTTATGGTGGGGACGTGGGAATTGGGAATGGAGAATGGTGGGGAGGACAAAGGGACAGGGGAGTGGGGCATGTTGGGAAGGAAGAGGGGATGGTGGAGTGGGGAATGGTGAGGGAGGACTAAGGGACGGTGGAGTGGGTAAAGGTTGGGAGGCCAAGGAGATAGGTGAGGGGGGAATGGTGGGGAGGACTGGGGAACAGGGAAGATTGCTGTGGCTCAGCAATGCACATGCGTTGCTGAGTCACAGCAACGTCATCATGTGTATGTAACAATTTTATGCAATTTTACATATACCTTATCCTTGTGTCACTGTACCTTGTAGTGTACAACAGCATAGATATTCCTAGGACTAGGCTTGAGTGTATATCGTTCAGGTCCTAGATCATGAATCTTACCAGTGTTTACAGTCAGAGTTATTTTATCATATCCTTGTATAAAATTACACGTTAAATGTGTGGGTATACCCGCAGGTATTTTGTGGTTCTGCAATCAATGGGCCAGCTCAGCATTAATGACCCTATCTGTTACAGTTCATTACCAGTATCAAATACAGGTATTTTGGACTTACAGCCCAAGCATAGGACCGTGCCCTTACAGAAGAATTTGCATATTTATTTTGTATTCAAATGAAGAAATTTCAGTAATTATTAAGTGACCACATTTACAGGTCCTATGTCACTCTCTTCATCAATATAATCCTGGCATTTCCCCCAACATCACAGATTGGCAGATGACGCCAGAACAAGAGTTGCTTCAGACCCCCCAAAACATCCCACACCTGACCTGTGAAAACTATTGTGAAACTTCTCACTAGTTGTATTTTGTGAGCATTAAGTGTTTTAACTTCTTAAATTGATAAAATACATAATTGATGTTTTTTCTGTATTTGTTTGATAATTTTATTTTATGATAATTAGTGAGAACAAACACGAAATACATATTGTGTGACATATATAGAAACAGGATTAGAAATGACAGGCTCTGTCAAGCTCACCAGAGCTCCGGCACCTATAAAATTGGCGCTGCACCTCTGGAAGAGAGGGACCAGCTTTCATATGTAACAAGGAAGAATCAGTTGAAAGCCAACGACAGCCAATGTGACCAACGTTTGGGAGAAAGGAATTAAGACGACAATTAAGACTAGCCTAGTGGCAGTTGGCACCGAAGCTGAAAAAGTAAACCCTCGTGGGGATAAGGTTCAGGACAACTTAGTGAACTCTGAGGATGGTACACCAATTTTGAATACCAAAAAAACTAAACAATAGGACTGAAGCATTTAAAAAGTTGGCAATGGCAGGTAGGTGGAGTGAAGTGGGAAGTGAAACGGTAGTATAAGAGTGTACGGAAGGGCAGGAGGTATCGATGAGCAGGATGATCAAGAAAGTGAACTATCCAGTAGTGACAAATTTTGAAACAAGTTAAAGTAAAACGGTTTAGGATAATAGAAGTTGAAGAAATAATTAAGAATAATATCACCTTTGATGTTAGTAATTGTTGTACAAGTGAGGAGAAAGTAGCAATGTTACAGTGTTGGGAGCCAATGTCTAAGGAGCTTCTCTTCTCTAAGGGGCTTCGCTTCTCAGTAAATACGCAGAAGTTATCCAACCTGTCATTTTTCTTTCAGTTAAAGCAACTATGTTGTGTTCTTTATTAGTAAGGTCATCTAACATGATTACTCCTAAATCTTTTACATTGTTTTTTTTTCAATAGTGTGGTTTGATTATGTTTTATATGTTGTTTCTTCTTTGATGTTTTCGTCTTGCATAGCGCAGTAATTGGAACTTATCCTCATTAAACATCATGTTATTTTATGTGGCCCTATTGCAAGACTTGATTAACATCAGGCTGGAGGTTTGCTGTGTCCTCTATAATGTCTACTCTCATGAAAACTCTAGTGTCATCTGAAAAGAATGATACAGTACTATAATCTGTTTCCCTGATTAAGTATGATATGAGGATGAGGAAAAGTACCAGAACAAGCACAGTACATTGTGAAAACTTTTACCGGTGGATGATTCAAACTTTACTTTGTTGATTATTACAAATGGTGTAATCGTGTTGTGATAGAATGGTATCAATTCATTGGGGTATTACTTTTTGTAAAATGCATGCATGTATTTATTACAAATGTATGACTACGTTGAACTTGCATTTATTATAATTGTTATTCTATTTTTTTTTTTTGCAAGGATATTCCTGCGCGGGCCCTAAGCCTCTGGTTGGCACAATAAGTATTGCTTGTTTCTGTTTTACTTGGGCGGAGTATGAGTATTTATGACTCTTATGGTCGCTTCAGTAAGATTTTGCCATATGTGTTTAACAACTTCTTCTGCTCTGTTGAATCTAAGTTGAAATCTTAATAGGTTTGTAACTGTGCACTGTGTTAGATAATGTTCCAGTGGTCTGTCAGGCATTTCTCCACAGTGCTGACATTTCCTCTCATCTTCCGGAACCTGTAAGCATATTTCCCATGCACATGGATATCCAAGCCTGATGCGATGTAA
This sequence comes from Procambarus clarkii, assembly GCF_040958095.1. NCBI lineage: Eukaryota > Metazoa > Arthropoda > Malacostraca > Decapoda > Cambaridae > Procambarus > Procambarus clarkii. The sequence goes on from NC_091169.1 coordinate 8,880,148, forward strand.
GTGTACTTCTGTTGCTCTACTGCTCCTTTTCATCACACTAAGTGGTTCATAGTTGGTTGAATTCTTGTACCAATCCACAGATCCTGATGTTGCAACTGCTGTGTTGTGGTCACTGTACATCTTTTGCATTGCTCTGTTTCTAATTACTTTCTTAATCTGTGGTATGTAAATTTCTACATTTCTTCTCTTAGTTGCAAGTTTTGCAGCTGCGTCTGCAATGTCATTCCCTATTATTCCCACATGACTTGGCATCCAGTTGATAAGTACCCGTCGGCCTTACCGTTTGAGTGTTTGCATTAATGATATGACATTTGTGATCAGATGAATCCAGGCCTCCACCCCCAGGAAGCAGCCCGTGACAGCTGACTAACACCCAGGTACCTATTTACTGTTAGGTAACAGGGGCATAGGGTGAAAGAAACTCTGCCCATTGTTTCTCGCCGGCGCCCGGGATCGAACCCAGGACCACAGGATCACAGTCCTACGTGCTGTCCGCTCGGCCGACCGGCTCCCTTTTTGCAAGGGACCCGGGTCGGCCGAGTCGGCTTTTTGCAACTAGGGAACGAACGGCGTGTATGTAAAACATTCTTAACACTTTGTATCCCGCTCCTAGACGGGGCCCTGTGATTGCTTTCCTTATATTTATTTGTGATTTTGCTTTCTCCTTCAGGTATTGAATTTGCTTATTGAATGTCATTTTAGAATCTATCCACACTCCGAGATATTGATATTGTGTAACCCACTGAAGGTTTATGTCTTGAATGCGTAGGTGCCTGTCAGAAGTGTTGCCGCCTTGTCTCATTGCCTTAGACTTCTGTGCAGATATTTTTAGCCCTAAAACGCTGCATTCAGATGTTACTTTATCTAATGCACCTTGTGCTTTATTTAGAGGTGAAGGACCTGTAATGACTAATGCTATATCATCAGCATAGATTAGCCATTTAACCCCTTCTGTAAATGTCATGGTAACAAGATTTTCCATAAGGATGTTAAAAAGACTTGGACTGAGGACGTGGTCGGTCCTCAGTCCACAGAGGACGTGAATGCAAGTGGTCGGACTACCACTTGCATTCTCATGCAAGTGGTAGTCCGACACATGTCCTTGCAACTTTACTCTGGCATACCTGTGACTTAGGTAATCTTGAATCCATGCTAGCATAATTTATCTTTCCCCCTTTTTATCTAAGGTGTGTAAAGTTGCTTGCGGGCTTGCAAGTTCGAATGCTTTTTCTAGATCAAGGAAGATCACTATAGCTGGACCTGAGTTAACTGTTCCTAGTAATGTTGCTATGCAGTTGGCAATACCTACTCCTTTAGTGAAGCCAAATATGTGTTTATGCAGGTCTCCAGTCTTCCACAGTAGCCTATTTAAGACCATCCGTTCTGCAGTTCTACTAATGCATGATGTTAATGAAATGGGTCTGTAATTGCCAGGTTCTTCGGCTTAGGAATCGGTATAATGTCTGCTTTCTTCCAAGAGGTCGGTAGTTTGCCTTGCTGCCAAGATGCATTGATGACGTCCAATATTCCTTGTTCTCCAGCAGGACCTGCATGTGCGACCATTGAGTATGTAATGTTATCAGCACCTGGTGCAGTGTCCTTACCATCTTTTCTGGCTCTAATTAGTTCTTGTTTGGTGAAGGGACAGTCACATTCGTCATTTATTATTATGTTATTAATGCTTCGAGGCTGATTTGTTGGGTGGAAAGATTTGGAGAGATGTTCTGTAAATGTGTATATGGGTGCCTGACAGCTGGGTGGACAGCGCTTCGGATTCGTAGTCCTGAGGTTCTGGGTTCAATCCCTGATGGAGGCGGAGACAAATAGGCAAAATGTTTCTTTCACCCTGATGCCCCTGTTACCTAGCAGTAAATAGGTACCTGGGAGTTAGACAGCTGCTACGGGCTGCTTCCTGGGGGGGTGTAACAAAAAGGAGGCCTGGTCGAGGACCGGGCAGCGGGGACGCTTAGCCCCGAAATCCTCTCAAGATAACCTCAAGATATGGGTTCAGCTTCCTTTTGTGGGCCCCTGTTGTGGAGCGGCATACCCTTACAGATGTCCTGTAAATGTGTGTACGGGCCCTATTGTAAAGCTAATAACCACGACCTCGTCTCACAACGGTCATCAAGTAAGTAACTTCTTTTTCAGTTGGTGGCAATCGGGAGTCTCGTTGGGCTTATAGCAGCTAAGAACATGAACGGCCTGTCCGTCTCTAATGTTTGCTTTTTGTTGTCCAAACTTCCTGCGTTGTATTAACATGTTTGTCATGTGATAACACAAGGCACACCAGGCACCATATTGTTACCAGTGATTATATGGAACTTAATAATAATCAGAGGATATTTTGTTAATAATGATCAGAAGATATTTTCTTTAATATGCGAATTTGAGAGCTGAATCTGTCAGGGTTTGTTCTTGGTTGCCTCTAGAGGCATTCTAAAACGAGTAAGCTCTTAGATGATAGCCAAAAGTTATATGGTCATTGGTTACCGTAAGAGGTGTGTAGTGTGGCATGAACATGGTATAATACCTGACAACATAAGTATGGTGCTTACCGTGAACAGTATGGTGCTTACCGTGAACAGTATGGTGCTTACCGTGAACAGTATGGTGCTTACCGTGGACATTATGGTGCTTACCGTGGACATTATGGTGCTTACCGTGAACAGTATGGTGCTTACCGTGAACAGTATGGTGCTTACCGTGAACAGTATGGTGCTTACCGTGAACAGTATGGTGCTTACCGTGGACATTATGGTGCTTACCGTGGACATTATGGTGCTTACCGTGAATAGTATGGTGCTTACCGTGAACATTATGGTGCTTACCGTGAACAGTATGGTGCTTACCGTGAACAGTATGGTGCTTACCGTGGACATTATGGTGCTTACCGTGAACAGTATGGTGCTTACCGTGAACATTATGGTGCTTACCGTGAACAGTATGGTGCTTACCGTGGACATTATGGTGCTTACCGTGAACAGTATGGTGCTTACCGTGAACAGTATGGTGCTTACCGTGAACAGTATGGTGCTTACCGTGGACATTATGGTGCTTACCGTGGACATTATGGTGCTTACCGTGAACAGTATGGTGCTTACCGTGAACATTATGGTGCTTACCGTGAACAGTATGGTGCTTACCGTGAACAGTATGGTGCTTACCGTGGACATTATGGTGCTTACCGTGAACAGTATGGTGCTTACCGTGAACATTATGGTGCTTACCGTGAACAGTATGGTACTTACCGTTAACAGTATGGTGCTTACCGTGAACAGTATGGTGCTTACCGTGAACAGTATGGTGCTTACCGTGAACAGTATGGTGCTTACCGTGAACAGTATGGTGCTTACCGTGAACAGTATGGTGCTTACCGTGAACATTATGGTGCTTACCGTGAACAGTATGGTACTTACCGTGAACAGTATGGTGCTTACCGTGAACAGTATGGTACTTACCGTGAACAGTATGGTGCTTACCGTGAACAGTATGGTGCTTACCGTTAACAGTATGGTGCTTACCGTGAACATTATGGTGCTTACCGTGAACATTTTTTGCATTGACGTCTGCTCCGGCATCGATGAGGAACTTCACCAAGTTAATGGACACATTTCGCGCTGCCACATTCAGGACTGTACCTCCTGTCAACAGATATCCACTATTGAAATATTAATGAATTATAACAGATCCAAAAGCTTCTTTTCATTGCTGAAATAATTTCAAAACGTCATGTATATTTGCTTCTATTAGAGGAACATTTTTTACTATTAATGACATATTAAAATATTATGCAAATTCCTTCCTCTAAGTTTAAAACAAGAGCATCAGAATGTTACAGGTGTTGGGAAAAAATGATCATTATAACATTTTTATCCACCTTATGAATTTTATATAATTCCTACTGTGTTGCCAGTAGGAGTTGGTGTATGAGACGAGTCCTGTATTAATATAGGTATGGGACAGTGTTATGAAAATGGTTATAGTGATGAGGCATTATGGGGAATGTTTGGAAGGATGTTTGCAGGGGGGGGGGAGGGGAATGTTGGATGAAATGAGGAGGGGTGTGTTTGGGGCAGATGGAGAGGCTATGTTGGTGTGGTATGAGACCTAGGACGGTGTCTGGGACTGGTCTAGGCACAGGGTCACCCTGGGACGGTGTCTGGGACTGGACTAGGCACAGGGTCGCCCTGGGAGGGTGTCTGGGACTGGACTTGGCACAGGGTCGCCCTGGGAGGGTGACTGGGACTGGTCTAGGCACAGGTTCGCCCTGGGAGGGTGTCTGGGACTGGTCTAGGCACAGGGTCGCCCTGGGAGGGTGTCTGGGACTGGTCTAGGCACAGGGTCGCCCTGGGAGGGTGTCTGGGACTGGTCTAGGCACAGGGTCGCCCTGGGAGGGTGTCTGGGGCTGGTCTAGGCACAGGTTCGCCCTGGGAGGGTGTCTGAGACTGGTCTAGGCACAGGGTCACCCTGGGAGGGTGTCTGGGACTGGTCTAGGCACAGGTTTGCCCTGGGAGGGTGTCTGGGACTGGACTAGGCACAGGGTCGCCCTGGGAGGGTGTCTGGGACTGGTCTAGGCACAGAGTCGCCCTGGGAGGGTGTCTGAGACTGGTCTAGGCACAGGGTCACCCTGGGAGGGTGTCTGGGACTGGCCTAGGTTCAGGTTCGCCCTGGGAGGGTGTCTGGGACTGGTCTAGGTCTGGTCTAGGTACAGGTTCGCCCTGGGAGGGTGTCTGGGACTGGTCTAGGTCTGGTCTAGGTACAGGTTCGCCCTGGGAGGGTGTCTGGGACTGGTCTAGGCACAGGGTCGCCCTGGGAGGGTGTCTGAGACTGGTCTAGGCACAGGGTCACCCTGGGAGGGTGTCTGGGACTGGTCTAGGTACAGGTTCGCCCTGGGAGGGTGTCTAGGACTGGTCTAGGCACAGGGTCGCCCTGGGAGGGTGTCTGGGACTGGTCTAGACACAGGGTCGCCCTGGGAGGGTGTCTGAGACTGGTCTAGGCACAGGGTCTCCCTGGGAGGGTGTCTGGGACTGGTCTAGGTACAGGTTCGCCCTGGGAGGGTGTCTGGGACTGGTCTAGGTACAGGTTCGCCCTGGGAGGGTGTCTGGGACTGGTCTAGGCACAGGGTCGCCCTGGGAGGGTGTCTGAGACTGGTCTAGGCACAGGGTCACCCTGGGAGGGTGTCTGGGACTGGTCTAGGCACAGGGTCGCCCTGGGAGGGTGTCTGAGACTGGTCTAGGCACAGGGTCTCCCTGGGATAGTGTCTGGGACTGGTCTAGGTACAGGTTCGCCCTGGGAGGGTGTCTGGGACTGGTCTAGGTACAGGTTCGCCCTGGGAGGGTGTCTGGGACTGGTCTAGGCACAGGGTCGCCCTGGGAGGGTGTCTGAGACTGGTCTAGGCACAGGGTCACCCTGGGAGGGTGTCTGGGACTGGTCTAGGCACAGGGTCGCCCTGGGAGGGTGTCTGAGACTGGTCTAGGCACAGGGTCTCCCTGGGATAGTGTCTGGGACTGGTCTAGGTACAGGTTCGCCCTGGGAGGGTGTCTGGGACTGGTCTAGGTACAGGTTCGCCCTGGGAGGGTGTCTGGGACTGGTCTAGGCACAGGGTCGCCCTGGGAGGGTGTCTGGTACTGGCCTAGGCACGGGCTCGCCCTGGGAGGGTGTCTGAGACTGGTCTAATCACAGGGTCACCCTGGGAGGGTGTCTGGGACTGGTCTATGTACAGGTTCGCCCTGGGAGGGTGTCTGGGACTGGCCTAGGCACAGGCTCGCCCTGGGCACATGGTCGACCTGGACAAAATTGGATACCACTTCTAGTAAAGATGATAATGAGAAGAAGTATTAACAGAGAAGCCTCATCGTATCCAAAATTTTATGATGTCAATATAGAATTTATATATTTGGTATGATTACTCATATATATATATATATATATATATATATATATATATATATATATATATATATATATATATATATATATATATATATATATATACATATATTATATATATATATATATATATATATATATATATATATATATATATATATATATATATATATATATTCGTAATAGTAAAAGACTCAGATGAACTAATTGACCTAAAAAGCCATCTAGAGAGAGAGAGAGTCAGTACTCCGATTTACACATGAAAATAGTGAAAATAACAGTCTGCCATTCTTGGATGTACTAATAACAAAAACAGGAACCTCTTTAAGCACCAACGTATATACCAAGCCCACCAACATAGGATTATGCCTGAACGGTAGAAGTGAGTGCCCCCAAAGATACAAAGCCAGTGTTCTCAATGCTTATATTCGTCGAGCGCTTACCCACTGCTCTGAATGGAGCAACGTGAGTAGAGAGTTTGAAAGAGTAACTCAGGTATTGGTGAACAACGGATATAGCAACGCGGAAATAAACGCTGCTATAAGAAGACACTTGGACCGTTGGTATAATCCAGAACCTAGAACAGAAACCACAACACCTCCAATAAAATTATATTACAATCAACCATGCACAGTGATCATATAAAAGAGGAAAGAATAATGAAAGAAATAATCCGTAAAGGAGTAAAAAGCATTACTCCTAACCAAAACATAAACCTGATAATATTCTACAAAACCAAGAAGACTTCCGAACTCCTTATCAAAAACAGCCCGAAGCCGACGGAGAACCCTCTACAGCAGTCAAGCGTTGTATACATGTACACTTGCCCCCACGAAGGATGTAACCTTCAATCTAAGTACATAGGTATGACGTCGACCAAGCTGACGAGGCGTTTGACATGCCATCTTCAATCCGGTGCCCCCAGGAATCACATGAGACAAGCCCATGACATCACTCTAACAAGAGAAATGTTGAACAAGAATACCTGCATAATAGACAAAACCCAAGATGCAAGAAGATTGCAAATTCTTGAGGCAATTCACATACGAATAGAGCGACCTACCATGAACACCCAAATCACGGAACTATTTACTCTACCCACCATGAGAATAAGGACAAGACCAGAACATAACGATGTCAACACAGAAGACAATGTCCAACATAATAGGCCAATTACACTGGATTAATCTTTGTGTTTAGATAGGAGCTGCCTCGTATGGGCCAATAAGCCTTCTGCAGTTACCTCTATGTTTCACTTCACATTTATCCCTTATATATATATATATATATATATATATATATATATATATATATATATATATATATATATATATATATATATATATATATATATATACATATATATATATATATATATATATATATATATATATATATATATATATATATTATTAAATATGACCGAAATCATCGATAGATACAGTGATAGCAGACGGCTGGACGTCTGCGAGGCACTACACATCAAGAAGTCAACACCAGCAATCAACAGCCAATTAATGCACAACTATATTTTACCCACTTCAAGACTCCGCTCCAATATAGAAGCATCAAGAAATATGGACCAATAGGCTTTCTACAATTACTTCCATTCAATACCCATTGTTTCGTGTTCTGTCTTGTGTTTGAATTTATTACCCATTCAATACCCATTGTTTCGTGTTCTGTCTTGTGTTGGAATTTAATACCCATTGAATATCCATTGTTGAAAGTTCGTTTTTCACCTCATCCACCTCACCCAAATGTAGATATAAACCTCGAAGATGTGTAAGCTCTGTTCAGTTTCAGTTGTGTGTTTGTAAACCAAAGTCTTTGAAAATGTAATAAGTTTTACGAAACGCGCTCAAGTGTCGCGTCAGACTAGAAATAAAAATGAATTTTGGAGAATTGATCTTTGAATTACCATCAACAGTGAAAAGAAATGTAAGAAAGATAGAGAAAATTCGTGTTAGAATTATTAATCTTACTTTTTCATTCATATTTAATAATATATGTCTACAGGAAAGACTGCTACCAATATATATATATATATATATATATATATATATATATATATATATATATATATATATATATATATATATATATATATATATATATATATATATATATATATATAATATATGGAGTTTCCTGGGAAGTTCATAAATGTTGATGCACTAATGATTGGTGATTAAGAGGCGGTGAAGGCTGGTGCGTGCAGTTACTTGTTTAAATTTTATATTGACCACTTATAGGATTAATTATTCATTCATTTGTCGGTAATTAAAACATTAATTATTAACATTATTTTTTAGTTATCACGATAATTTATTTATTGTTTTTAATGTTTACGATACATTTTATTAAATTAAATACCCAAGTCAGCAAGAAAATTGAAGAAGGCTGGGCACTCAGGTTGATCACATGTGAGGACAAAATTTTACCAAGGAAAGAAACCACAGTCAGAGCACTGAGAGAAAGACATCCCCTCAGGGCTGTAGATGGACCTCCCCCGCAGGTCAGGGTCCCCCCCCCCCCCGAACCAGAAACCTCTCGTCCTCCGAGAGTCAGAGGTTTATAATTCGCTATCGCTTCATTTCCCCGGGCTCCTCAGGAGGCTACACAGGGGTAAGATTTCAACATGTCACGGAATTGGTGAATCCTGTTTTTGACCCAGCTGCAGAGGCGCTCCTGGCAGAAATCACAACATTTGTTAACAACTGCCTCGCCGGGTTAATCCCTGATGAAATCAAACCTTTTTCTTTTTCTATGGTGCATCCCTATGTGCCTTGAAAAAGAAGGGGGAGGGATCAGACCCATTGCCGTTGGTAATACCCTTCGCCGCCTAGTTGTAAAGGCTGCTGTCAGAAGTATCCGAATGGAAGCTGTCGGAAAATCCGACACCATTTAATAATCATACAGATAATAGCTGTATTGTATAAACAAGTTACCCATAGAAAACGTAACTTGTAGTGGAATTACCGTCTAAAGAAAACGGGATATCATCACCACATACTATTATATTCTCCACCTATTATGGTGGGAATTATTCTTAAATACATTAGTCTTTGGACTTTACCATCATAAAAACATCTTATATAAATTAACTTAATTATCAATATTAAAGTAGAGTAAATGTGACCCTTCTATCACTTTCTGAAATCTGGACAATGTAAGCCAGGCGTCAGGGAGGAAGGAGGGCAGCCGTTGTTGATACTAGACCAGAGGCTCACACGGGAGCAAATTCGGCTCCTGTTAATTTTACTTGGACGAAGTGTTATGGAAACCAAAGGTGTACCATTATCACACGCTGTCAACAAATTCAAGTTAAGTGTTCTTTCCGAAACCCATGTATCTTTCATTTATGGCCATTAATGTCATTATATAGGGTTGTCCGGTTAGAGCACGACATAGCCTCAAACTAAAGGTAATTAAGCCAGGTCTTTATTGTTCCATGTACAGTATTTTCTCTGATATAGCTTGTCATATATAGGTATCTGCCTTCACAGTTAGCGCCCTTTTGACAGGTCAAGACGAGGAAGCAAGATTTTGTGCACCAGTTACTGGGTGATGGAAGCTACCTCAAAGAGGATAATTTGGTGTCTACACCCTAGTTATACCTGGTGGACTAACCTGCTGTACTATAAGATAAGGAACCTTTTCAATGTATGTAGTCTAATACTGTAGTTTGATTGGCTGCATATATAAATAATATAAACCCCCCCCTAATGTGTAGAGGATCGATTTGTGAGATTAAGAGATTATTGCAGAAATACAGTCCACTTATCATTATACAAATTGCTATCGAAGTATATAAATTAACGTAAATATAAATTCATATAAATTAAATAAATATAAATCTCACAGGTCGGTTCCCACAGAAGCAGCTACCATGCTGCAACCCAACCATCTGGGGTTTGGGGTCTCCCAAGCCTGTGAAACAGCAGCCCATGCTGCACGAGCCTACATTAATTCTCTTACTGAAGACCAGGCAGTAGTAAAATTAGAATTCAAAACACCTTTCAACTCGGTCAAAAGGGAAGTAGTCCTCACCGCAGTCCAGGAACATTGCCCAAGCATTCTCACCTTTGTGTCAGCAGGCTACAGCAAACACTCAACCCTCCTGTTTGGCAAACACGAAGTCACCTCAGCAGAGGGAATTCAACAGGGAGACCCACTTGCACCCTTCCTCTTTTGCATACGGTTCGAAACATCATAAGCAGACTGTCCAGTGAGCTCAATATCTGGTTCCTGGATGATGGCACTCTGGCAGGCGCACAAGACTCCCTACTCGAAGATCTGCAGCTGGTGAAATCACAGGGGGGGGGGTAGACCCTGGGTCTTGTTCTTAACCCCTCCAAGTGCGAAATTATTTCATCCAGCGAGGTAGTCATTAATGCAGTGAAATCAGTTTTACCTGAAGCCTCAGTCATTAAACCCACCGACAACACAATATTTGGAGCATCTCTGAGCCACAATGCCACTGCTGCATTCCTTGAAAAAAAGCTTAACGACTAAAAGAGTGTGGAAGAGAGAATAGGGGACTTAGACTCCCATGATGCCCTCTACCTTCTCACAAAGTGCCTTACCTTGCCCAGGCTAACGTACTTTATAAGGTGTGCACCCACTTTTGGCAACCCGCTACTAAGTCTCACTAAATATGATGAGCTCCTCAAGTCAATATTCAGGAAGGCGCTCAACCTAGATTTAGATGACAGTCAGTGGGACCACACAACACTACTAGTAAGATGTGGGGGGAATAAGTATATGATAGGCAAGTAGGGTAGTACTTCTAGCTTTCTTATCCTTATGTACAGCAGCCAACGAATTAGTAAGGCAGATCCTACTGGATCGTATGAGAAACACAGCGGGAACTCATAGGTATATATATATATATATATAGACATATGTCGTACCTAGTAGCCAGAACGCACTTCTCAGCCTACTATGCAAGGCCCGATTTGCCTAATAAGCCAAGTTTTAATGAATTAATTGTTTCTTGACTACCTAACCTACCTAACCTAACCTAACCTAACTTTTTCTGCTACCTAACCTAACCTAACCTATAAAGATAGGTTAGGTTAGGTTAGGTAAGGTTGGTTAGGTTCGGTCATATATCTACGTTAATTTTAACCCCAATAAAAAAAATTGACCTCATACATAATGAAATGGGTAGCTTTATCATTTCAAAGGAAAAAAATTAGAGAAAATATATTAATTCAGGAAAACTTGGCTTATTAGGCAAATCGGGCCTTGCATAGTAGGCTGAGAAGTGCGTTCTGGCTACTAGGTAACCATATATATATAGGTAGGTTAGGTAGCCGAAAAAAGTTAGGTCAGGTTAGGTTAGGTAGGTTAGGTAGTCGAAAAAACATTAATTCATGAAAACTTGGCTTATTAGGCAAATCGGCCTTGCATAGTAGGCCGAGAAGTGCGTTCTGGCCACTAGGTACGACATATATATATATATATGTCGTACCTAGTAGCCAGAACGTCGTACTCGGCCTACTATGCAAGGCCCGATTTGCCTAATAAGCTATGTTTTCCTGAATTTATATATTTTTCAATATTTTATTCTTATGAAATGATAAAACTATCTGTTTCATTATGTATGAGTTAATTTTTTTTAATTTGAGTTAAAACTAACGTATATATATGGCATTACCTAACCAACCCTACCTAACCTAACCTAACCTATCTTTATAGGTTAGGTTAGGTTAGGTAGCCGAAAAAGTTAGGTTAGGTTAGGTAGGTTAAGTAGTCGAAAAACAATTAATTCATGAGAACTTGGCTTATTAGGCAAATCGGGCCTTGCATAGTAGACTGAGAAGTACGTTCCAGCTACTAGGTACGACATATATATATATATATATATATATATATATATATATATATATATATATGTCGTACCTAGTAGCCAGAACTCACTTCTCAGCCTACTATTCAAGGCCCGATTTGCCTAATAAGCCAAGTTTTCCTGAATTAATATATTTACTATAATTTTTTTCTTATGAAATGATAAACCAACCCTTTTCTCTATGTATGAGGTCAATTTTTTTTTATTGGAGTTAAAATTAACGTAGATATATGACCGAACCTAACCAACCCTACCTAACCTAACCTAACCTATATTTATAGGTAAGGTTAGGTTAGGTAGCCAAAAAAAGCTAGGTTAGGTTAGGTTAGGTAGGTTAGGTAGACGAAAAGACATTAATTCATGAAAACTTGGCTTATTAGGCAAATCAGGCCTTGAATAGTAGGCTGAGAAGTGCGTTCTGGCTATTAGGTACGACATATATATATATATATATATATATCGTACCTAGTAGCCAGAACGCACTTCTCGGCCTACTATGCAAGGCCAGAGTTGCCTAATAGGCCGAGCGATTTTCTATATTTTCAATAAATTGTTTCCTATTGGTTTATTTTAAAAAATATTATTATATTATATTAAGACCATATATAATCGCTTTAGTTATGTTAGTTTAATTTAGGTTAAGATAAGTTAGGTTAGGTTAAGATAGGTTAGGTTAGGTTAAGATAGGTTAGGTTAGGTTAAGATAGGTTAGGTTAGGTTAAGATAGGTTAGGTTAGGTAGGGTTGGTTAGGTTCGGTCATATATCTACGTAAGTTTTAACTCAAATTTAAAAAAAAAATTTGTTCATACATAATGAAGTTAATAGCTTTATCATTTCATAAGAAAAAAAATGAGATGTAGTGGGCCAAAGTTCCTCTCACACGGGCTATGCTGTAAGGTTGGGACCTCTACAAGCAGTTATCGTTATTAATTGACACTTCGCACCCCTACGCGTCGGTCAGAGTTATGGTACTTACACAGGTAGGGAGTTAACATTCTTTTCCAGAGCACAAAGGTTGTTAATTCTCTAAGTACTATCTAGTTATAGTAGGAAACTTCTTACCTTTGTTCTCGTCATTTAGAGACAAGGTAAGAAATCTCTACATCTTTTGGACTACCTTCGAGACAATTGTCTCACAATTAAAGTAGGATCCCTTTTGCTCTTATCCTCGCTATATAGAGTATCGGGTACAAGATTCCCTACGTCCTTGAAACAGTTAGTTTCATTTTTTATTTTGACCACTTATTAAAGTTAATTGATGTAACTTTGACTATTAAGTTTAAACAGAATAGTTTACCGTTGCCACATCATCCTGTCACTCTGATATTTCATATTTTGATACATCCACTTGGGTATTCTCTTGCATATATTTGCTATCATTCACCATGTTTCGTCTTTTCACATTCAGACAGAATCCAAACGATGAAGTGGGGACACTAGTTCGTGCCACCAAGGCGGAGATGCTTACTCTAGTAAATGAGTACCACCTTACGGCCCCACATTACGGAGCCACTAAAACTGATTTACACAACCTCATATTGGATCACTATATCAGATAATGATGTTATTACACCTGAATCTCATGAACATTACTTAATTGCAGACAAAAACGCCTTGGCAGCCATGAAATTGAGGCTAGAACTCGCTAACGCTGAACACGAACGTCTGAAGGAACAAGCTGCCCTTGAGAAGAAAACCCTCCAAAGGAAGGAATGTGAAGCCACCCTTCAGAGGGAAGATCTTCAGCTCCAAAGGAAACAAGCTGCCCTACAACGTGAGCGTGAACAGGAACAGCTCGAGTTAAGAGAACGCAAACTAGAGATACAACGTAAGCACGATAAGAAACAAGCCACCATGGCTCTAGACCACCGCAAAAGAGAGCTTGACTTGGAAACTACACGCCACACTCGGCGCCAGCAAGCAGAAGTGAACCTCCCGGTATGTTTTAACCTTTCTCATGCAATTAAGTTGATGCCATCTTTTGTTGAGGCAGAGGTAGATGTGTTTTTTGCTTCATTTGAGGCTCTAGCTAACCAACTCAGCTGGCCTCAGGATCAGTGGTCTGTGCTTCTTAGGTCTCATTTACCAGGAAGAGCTGCAGTGACTCTCAGTACTATGGCGTCCGAAACCGACTACAAGGTACTGAAACAAGCAGTACTCGATGCCTACCTCCTCTCCATCGAGACCTACAGTTCAGGGATTACTTTAAAATAAGTGCACCACTTACCTAGAGTTTGCAAATAACAAAAAGCGGTATTTTATAAAGTGGCTGGAAGCCGCACGAGTCTCCACCTTTACAGATCTCCTCAACCTCATCCTGGTGGAAGAATTCCTTAGGTGTGTACCTAATCCCATACGTGTCTACCTAGCCGACAAGGAAGAAACCGACCTTACTAGATGTGCTCAATTGGCTGACTCATAGTCTTATTCATAGAGACCATCTGACGCACCTTCTAGTAAGTCAACCTGGTCTAGTCCTGCAAAAGTGAGTACCAACAATGTGAACTTGTTGTATTGCAATTACTGCAAAAATTATGGGCATACCATAGAGAAGTGTACCAATCCTCACTGTTAGGTCAGCCGTGAGACTAAACCCAAATCACCTCCTCCTAAAATTCATAAGAGTCCTAAGCCTGTGATGAATATTTTTGTTTCATCCACTGATATCTCTCTCTTCAACAGACACTTGTACTCCGGAACAGTCTCTGCCAGCCGTGGCGACTCGGAGGGAAGGTTCAAAGTGAAGATCTTGAGGGATACAGCTGCTCTACAATCTATTCTTCTGAAGTCAGCTGTACCCAACGTCACTTACACCGGAGAAACTGTCCTCATCACGGACCTAACTGCCACTACTCCTTATCCACTTGCCAGAGTCCGCCTGGATTGTCCGTTTATGCAAGGTGAAGTCCAAGTCACCATCTGGGAAAAGCTTTTCCCGTGTCAGAAGTTCAACTTCTCCTGGGCAACGAGACTTGGCAGAAGATCAACAACCTGCGAATCTAATTATCATCGAGAAACCCCAAGTATATGACTCAGCAGTGGAAAATCCTGTCTTGCAGTTTGTTAAAGAAGAGGTCCAAGCAACTGATGATTCAGATGACGTCTCCCCTCTTGTTATGGTGACGAAGCTGGCCACAGCTGCTCGCCCGATACCAGCTGTTGCAGCTCTTCCTCAAGATTCTCCGAGCCTCCCACCGAATCTCACAGTACTGGAGTTCCGTAAGTTGCAAAGAGAGGATCCCTCCTTAACAACCTTATTCTTACCGGCTGAGACACAACCTTACTCTATCCCTGGTTTCTTCGTAGAAAACAAAGTGTTATACCGGCATTATAGAACCAGGAAATTGAAGGAGGACGACGAACGGGCCAACATCAACTAACTGATAGTTCCCAACAGCCTACGATCAGATATCTTGCGTCTGTCCATGGATCTCGCTCACACTACGGGTTTTATAAGACCTACAAGGCCCTGCAACAGGACTACTATTGGCCAGGTATGATTCGAGATATCAAACACTTTGTCAAGAATTGTCACATGTCTCAGATGACAGGTAAGCCGAACGCTCCTCTATTAAAGGCACCCCTGATACAGATACCAGTGTCTTCTGAGCCGTTCAGCCATACCATCAACTATGACGAGCCTCTGTCCCAAACGAGCTCAGGTAATGTTCCTATGTGTGTACTATCCCGTGTTCTACCATCAAGTATTCTTCAGCAGTTTCCGTCCAGAACAGTACGGCTGCTAACGTTGTGAAGCACCTCGGGAAGCAGTGCCCGCAGTACGGACACCGCCAGGATAGTCAGAACAAGTGTGACATCATCTCTTCCAACGACCTGAGTAAGACAACCAACATCACCAAGGTATTGTCTAATCCTTCTCATTGTACTTTGCCTGACTACAATGGTTCTAGAATATCGATCTACTCCAACACCCGGAAAGATCCTTCTCTCTACTAACCAAATCCAAATAAACGTGCTCCTCCAGACAACTTTATCAGCCCTCAGCTAAAATATTGTAAGACAGACTTACCTTCCATTGCATTTGAAAGGCGTAAATCCTTGTCTTGAACTAACTCCATTCTCGCCCTGCCAGGTATTAGAAAACCTTCGGTCTTCTACCCTGGCGATAGGAACACCATCATACCGCCGCGAGATGGGATCATGAACTCCAGCTACAATCATCAGAGAGGAAGCACTCAACATCCTGCCCGGCGTGCAACACAAAAAATCATCCAATCTACAAGGTTACAACTTCAACCTCTCCCCGAACTTCAACATTCTTTGGTCCATCCAGCAGGCCCAATTCAACCTCAGTCTAGTACTCCGCTGGGTCCTGTAGCTCAACCTCAACCTCCTCTAGGACCTCAACATTCTTCGGTCCCTACATAAGGATCAGTTCTCCAAACTTCGCTGAATCCTGCATCACCACGTGAACATCACGTATCACAATCTCCTTTGGTTCCTACTGCTAGCCAAGTTCTCCCATCAGCGCTTGTTACACTGGGCTCTGTATCTGCAGAAGTTCCATATTACCATCTACTTTATCTAGGGCTCGGACAACGTCATCTCCGACGCGGTTTCCAGAGTCCATGAAGTGGAACATTTCACTCCTACTTCTCTACACTCCACTGCAGTCGAATAGGCAATAGGAGCAGGCTTCGGGGGAAGACCTGTCACAGTAATCTCTCTAGAAAGGAGATTATGCCTGCTCCCTTATCATCTATTCGACTACACCACGTCTACATATTTAAGAAATCAAGAATGTAGAGCAGCAGCAAAGACAACAACTCCTTTTCAGACGTCTAGACAGAGTACCATCAATCTACCTCCCCCAGGGTCCGTCAGACCTTTGCACCTGGTGATGCTTCAGGATCACGCCACCGCTGAAACAAGCCCAGTGCTAGTTAACGTGAGCTGATTTGTAGTTATCTACGACTCCAAAGCCACCTGGACGGCTGTCACTCCATATATATAGAAGCTTGCCAGCTCCAGCCAGCAGATTACTACTGAGTGCTCCACTGAATACATCTGTTGACATACCCCAGTGTTGTAACAGATTTACGCAGACTAGCTCACAGTATTCATGCACCATTTTAGGATTTGCACATTAACGTAACGTAAATTTAATTGTTTGTTTGTCTTGTTTGATTTGCACTCTTTGTATCAAGCCAAGCTTGGATATCATTTTTTGTTTTGTAATGTGTATAACGTCATTTTTACAATAAAGTATTTCTAAATGTCTTTTTTCTCTTTGTCTTATCCCACAGTTACCTCACATTGAAGACAAAGAGCAATCTTAACTTTTTGTTTTACTTTTTTCACTTTATATGACTGGCATTCCATCTGCTCTAGAGAGAAAGCACGAGCATTAATTTTTCTCGTCATAATATATATATATATATATATATATATATATATATATATATATATATATATATATTGAAATGGAAGTGATTGTAGAAAGCCTATTGGTCCATATTTCTTGATGCTTCTATATTGGAGCGGAGTCTTGAGGTGGGTAGAATATAGTTGTGCATTAATTGGCTGTTGATTGCTGGTGTTGACTTCTTAATGTGTAGTGCCTCGCAAACGTCAAGCCGCCTGCTATCGCTGAATCTATCGATGATTTCTGTGTTGTTTACTAGGATTTCTCTGGCTATGGTTTGGTTGTGGGAAGAGATTATATGTTCCTTAATGGAGCCCTGTTGTTTATGCATCGTTAAACGCCTAGAAAGAGATGTTGTTGTCTTGCCTATATACTGGGATTTTTGGAGCTTACAGTCCCCAAGTGGGCATTTGAAGGCATAGACGACGTTGGTCTCTTTTAAACCGTTCTGCTTTGTGTCTGGAGAGTTTCTCATGAGTAGGCTGGCCGTTTTTCTGGTTTTATAGTAAATCGTCAGTTGTATCCTCTGATTTTTGTCTGTAGGGATAACGTTTCTATTAACAATATCTTTCAGGACCCTTTCCTCTGTTTTATGAGCTGTGGAAAAGAAGTTCCTGTAAAATAGTCTAATAGGGGGTATAGGTGTTGTGTTAGTTGTCTCTTCAGAGGTTGCATGGCGTTTCACTTTCCTTTTTATGATGTCTTCGACGAAACCATTGGAGAAGCCGTTGTTGACTAGGACCTGCCTTACCCTACAGAGTTCTTCGTCGACTTGCTTCCATTCTGAGCTGTGGCTCAGAGCACGGTCGACATATGCGTTAACAACACTCCTCTTGTACCTGTCTGGGCAGTCGCTGTTGGCATTTAGGCACATTCCTATGTTCGTTTCCTTAGTGTAGACTGCAGTGTGGAAACCTCCGCTCTTTTCCATGACTGTTACATCTAGAAAGGGCAGCTTCCCATCCTTTTCCATCTCGTAAGTGAAACGCAGCACGGAACTCTGCTCAAATGCCTCCTTCAGCTCCTGCAGATGTCTGACATCAGGTACCTGTGTAAAAATGTCGTCAACATACCTGCAGTATATGGCCGGTTTCAAGTTCATGTCGACTAAGACTTTTTGCTCGATGGTACCCATGTAGAAGTTTGCAAACAGGACACCTAGGGGAGAACCCATGGCGACCCCATCTACTGCCTTATACATGTGCCCATCCGGGCTCAAGAAGGGTGCCTCTTTAGTACAAGCTTGGAGTAGTTTCCTTAGAATATTCTCGGGTATGTCAAGAGGAGTACAGGCTGGATCACGATACACTCTGTCGGCTATCATCCCGATTGTCTCGTCCACAGGTACGTTGGTAAACAGCGATTCTACGTCCAACGAGGCTCTTATCCCTGTGGCCCGTGCGCCCCGCAGTAAGTCAACAAATTCCTTTGGAGACTTCAGGCTGAAGGCGCAAGGAACATAAGGAGTCAGCAGGCCGTTGAGTCGCTTCGCCAGTCTGTACGTGGGTGTGGGTATCTGGCTAATGATTGGCCGAAGTGGGTTTCCAGGCTTGTGTGTCTTGACATTTCCATACGCATATCCAGGTTTATATTCCCTAATGATCTTTGGCAGGTGGAGTCCGGATTTCTTGGCGTTCACAGTTTCAATCAGTTTGTTGACCTTTGCTTTCAATTCGGCTGTAGTGTCCTTCGTTACCCTTTGGAACTTAGTTTGGTCAGAGAGTATGAGGTTCATATATCATCATATTCAAATCGGGCCATGCATAGTAGGCTGAGAAGTGCATTCGGGCTACTAGGTACGACATATATATATATATATATATATATATATATATGTCGTACCTAGTAGCCAGAATGCACTTCTCAGCCTACTATGCAAGGCCCGATTTGCCTAATAAGCCAAGTCTTCCTGTATATATTTTCTCAAATTTTTTTTTATGAAATGATAAAGTTACCCATTTAATTAAGTATGAGGTCAATTATTTTTTATTGGAGTTAAAATTAACGTAGATATATGACTGAACCTAACCAACCCTAACTAACCTAACCTAACCTATCTTTATAAGTAAGGTTAGGTTAGGTAGTCGAAAAAACATTAATTCATGAAAACTTGGCTTATTAGGCAAATCGGGCCTTGCATAGTAGGCTGAGAAGTGCGTTCTGGCTACTAGGTACGACATATATATATATATATATATATATATATATATATATATATATATATATATATATATGTCGTACCTAGTAGCCAGAATGCACTTCTGGGCCTACTATGCAAGGCCCGATTTGCCTAATAAGCCAAGTTTTCCTAAATTATTATATTTTCTCAAATTTTTTTTCTTATGAAATGATAAAGCTACCCATTTCATTATGTATGAGGTCAATTTTTTTTATTGGAGTTAAAATTAACGTAGATATATGACCGAACCTAACCAACGCTACCTAACCTAACCTAACCTATCTCTGTAGGTTAGGTTCGGTTAGGTAGCCGAAAAAGTTAGGTTAGGTTAGGTTAGGTAGGTTAGGTAGTCGAAAAACAATTAATTCATGAAAACTTGGCTTATTAGGCAAATTGAGCCTTGCATAGTAGGCTGAGAAGTGCGTTCTGGCTACTAGGTACGACATATATATATATATATATATATATATATATATATATATATATATATATATATGTCGTACCTAATAGCCAGAACGCACTTCTCAGCCTACTATTCAAGGCCCGATTTGCC
The DNA here is from genome assembly GCF_040958095.1 of Procambarus clarkii. Classification (NCBI taxonomy): domain Eukaryota; kingdom Metazoa; phylum Arthropoda; class Malacostraca; order Decapoda; family Cambaridae; genus Procambarus; species Procambarus clarkii. The sequence continues at coordinate 8,900,013 of NC_091169.1, forward strand.
TAATAAGCCAAGTTTTCACGAATTAATGTTTTTTCGTCTACCTAACCTACCTAACCTAACCTAACCTAGCTTTTTTTGGCTACCTAACCTAACCTTACCTATAAATATAGGTTAGGTTAGGTTAGGTAGGGTTGGTTAGGTTCGGTCATATATCTACGTTAATTTTAACTCCAATAAAAAAAAATTGACCTCATACATAGAGAAAAGGGTTGCTTTATCATTTCATAAGAAAAAAATTATAGTAAATATATTAATTCAGGAAAACTTGGCTTATTAGGCAAATCGGGCCTTGAATAGTAGGCTGAGAAGTGAGTTCTGGCTACTAGGTACGACATATATATATATATATATATATATATATATATATATATATATATATATATATATATATATATATGTCGTACCCAGTAGCCAGCCAGTAGCCGATTTGCCTAATAAGCCAAGTTTTCCTGAATTAATATATTTTCTAAAAAAAAATTCTTATGAAATGATAAAGCTACCCATTTTATTATGTATGAGGTCAATTTTATTTTATTGGAGTTAAAATTAACGTAGATATATGAACGAACCTAACCAACCCTACCTAACCTAACCTAACCTATCTTTGTAGGTTAGGTTAGGTTAGGTAGCCAAAAAAGTTAGGTTAGGTTAGGTTAGGTAGGTTAGGTAGTCGAAATGCAATTAATTCATGAAAACTTGGCTTATTAGGCAAATCGGGCCTTGCATAGTATATATATATATATATATATATATATATATATATATATATATATATATATATATATATATATATATATATATATATATATATATATATATATATGTCGTACCTAGTAGCCAGAACTCACTTCTCAGCCTACTATTCAAGGCCCGATTTGCCTAATAAGCCAAGTTTTCCTGAATTAATATATTTACTATAATTTTTTTCTTATGAAATGATAAAGCAACCCTTTTCTCTATGTATGAGGTCAATTTTTTTTTATTGGAGTTAAAATTAACGTAGATATATGACCGAACCTAACCAACCCTACCTAACCTAACCTAACCTATATTTATATGTAAGGTTAGGTTAGGTAGCCAAAAAAAGCTAGGTTAGGTTAGGTTAGGTAGGTTAGGTAGACGAAAAAACATTAATTCATGAAAACTTGGCTTATTAGGCAAACCGGGCCTTGAATAGTAGGCTGAGAAGTGCGTTCTGGCTATTAGGTACGACATATATATATATATATATATATATATATATATATATATATATATATATATATATATATATATATATATATATATATATATGTCGTACCTAGTAGCCAGAACGCACTTCTGGGCCTACTATGCAAGGCCCGATTTGCCTAATAAGCAAAGTTTTCCTGAATTAATATATTTTTTCTATTTTTTTTCTTATGAAATGATAAAGCTACCCATTTCATTAGGTATGAGGTAATTTTTTGTTTATTGGAGTTAAAATTAACGTAGATATATGACCGAACCTAACCAACCCTACCTAACCTAACCTAACCTACCTTTATAGGTTAGGTTGGGTTAGGTAGCCGAAAAAGTTTAGTTAGGTTAGGTTAGGTAGGTTAGGTAGTCGAAAAACAACTAATTCATGAAAACTTGGCTTATTAGGCAAATTGGGCCTTGCATAGTAGGCTGAGAAGTGCGTTCTGGCTACTAGGTACGACATATATATATATGTCGTACCTAGTCAGATATGTCATATCTACAGCAGTCAAGCGTTGTATACATGTACACTTGCCCCCACGAAGGATGTAACCTTCAATGTAAGTACATAGGTATGACGTCGACCAAGCTGACGAGGCGTTTGACGTGCCATCTTCAATCTGGTGCCCCTAGGAATCACATGAGACAAGCCCATGACATTACTCTAACAAGAGAAATGTTGAACAAGAATACTTGCATAATAGACAAAACCCAAGATTCAAGAAGATTACAAATTCTTGAGGCAATTCACATAAGAATAGAGCGACCTACCATGAACACCCAAATCACGGAACTATTTACTCTACCCACCATGAGAGTAAGAACAAGACAAGAACATATCGATGCCAACACAGAAGACAATGTCCAACATAACAGGCCAATTACACTGGATTAATCTTTGTGTTTAGATAGGAGATGCCTCGTATGGGCCAATAAGCCTTCTGCAGCCCCTATGTTTATCCCTTGTGTATCCCCCCATGTTTTCACCTTCATTGTATTATCACCTGACCTAATGCGGGTATAAAATCAACTAGTATTGTAAGATCTGTTCACTTGAGAATGAACCATGGAGGTTCGAAACGTCGTGCAAATTATACAAATAAGTGTAATACACTCTATAGTAAATCACTTCTTTTCTTCACCTTAAAAGTACGAAAATGAGTTTTGGAGAACTCCTATTTCAATTAAGCCCTGATGCTAAGAAAATAGTTAGAGGGATAGAAGCCCTAAACCAGAAAATAATAAATACAGAATATGCGGTCATATTTAATGAAACATATATATATATATATATATATATATATATATATATATATATATATATATATATATATATATTTATATATATATATATATATATATATATATATATATATATATATATATATATATATATATATATATATATATATATATATGTCGTACCTAGTAGCCAGAACGCACTTCTCAGCCTACTTTGCAAGGCCCGATTTGCCTAATAAGCCAAGTTTTCATGAATTAATTGTTTTTCGACTACCTAACCTACCTAACCTAACCTAACCTAACTTTTTCGGCTACCTAACCAAACCTAACCTATAAAGATAGGTTAGGTTAGGTTAGGTAGGGTTGGTTAGGTTCGGTTATATATCTACGTTAATTTTAACTCCAATAAAAAAAAATTGACCTCATACATAATGAAATGGGTAGCTTTATCATTTCATAAGAAAAAAAATAGAAAAAATATATTAATTCAGGAAAACTTGGCTTATTAGGCAAATCGGGCCTTGAATAGTAGGCCAAAAAGTGAGTTCTGGCTACTAGGTACGACATATATATATATATATATATATATATATATATATATATATATATATATATATATATATATATATGTCGTACCTAGTAGCCAGAACGCACTTCCCAGCCTACTATGCAAGGCCCGATTTGCCTAATAAGCTAAGTTTTCCTGAATTATGATATTTTCCCAAATTTTTTTCTTATGAAATGATAAAGCTACCCATTTCATTACGTATGAGGTCAATTTTTTTTAATTGGAGTTAAAATTAACTTAGATATATGACCGAACCTAACCAACCCTACCTAACCTAACCTAACCTCTCTTTATAGGTTAGGTTAGGTTAGGTAGCCAAAAAAGTTTGGTTAGGTTAGGTTAGGTAGGTTAGGTAGTCGTAAAACAATTATTTCATGAAAACTTGGCTTATTAGGCAAATCGGGCCTTGCATAGTAGGCAGAGAAGTGCGTTCTGGCTACTAGGTACGACATATATATATATATATATATATATATATATTAGTATATTTTGGTAGCAGTCTTTCCTGTAGACATATTTTATTAAATATGACCGAAAAAGTAAGATTAATAATTCTAACACGAATTTTCTCAATCTTTCGTACATTATGCTTCACTATTGGAGGTAAATCAAAAATCACTTCTCCAAAATTCATTTTTATTTCTAGTCTGACGCGACACGGGCGCGTTTCGTAAAACTTATTACATTTTCAAAGACTTCACAAATACACAACTGATTAGAACTTGCGTTTCCCTGGTTTTATATCTACATTTGAGTGAGGTGGGAAGGGTGATGTGGCATTACATTTGAGTAAGGTGGGAAGGATGATGTGGCATTAGAGGATATTAATAGGGTATTAAAAGTATCAACACAAGACAGAACACGAAACAATGGATATTGAATAGAAGTGTTTGTAGAAAGCCTATTGGTCCATATTTCTTGATGCTTCTATATTGGAGCGGAGTCTTGAGGTGGGTAGAATATAGTTGTGCAATAATTGGCTGTTGATTGCTGGTGTTGACTTCTTGATGTGTAGTGCCTCGCAAACGTCGAGCCGCCTGCTATCGCTGTATCTATCGATGATTTCTGTGTTGTTTACTAGGATTTCTCTGGCGATGGTTTGGTTATGGGAAGAGATTATATGTTCCTTAATGGAGCCCTGTTGTTTATGCATCGTTAAACGCCTAGAAAGAGATGTTGTTGTCTTGCCTATATACTGGGTTTTTTGGAGCTTACAGTCCCCAAGTGGGCATTTGAAGGCATAGACGACGTTAGTCTCTTTTAAAGCGTTCTGTTTCGTGTCTGGAGAGTTTCTCATGAGTAGGCTGGCCGTTTTTCTGGTTTTATAGTAAATCGTCAGTTGTATCCTCTGATTTTTGTCTGTAGGGATAACGTTTCTATTAACAATATCTTTCAGGACCCTTTCCTCTGTTTTATGAGCTGTGGAAAAGAAGTTCCTGTAAAATAGTCTAATAGGGGGTATAGGTGTTGTGTTAGTTGTCTCTTCGGAGGTTGCATGGCTTTTCACTTTCCTTCTTATGATGTCTTCGATGAAACCATTGGAGAAGCCGTTATTGACTAGAACCTGCCTTACCCTACAGAGTTCTTCGTCGACTTGCTTCCATTCTGAGCTGTGGCTGAGAGCACGGTCGACGTATGCGTTAACAACACTCCTCTTGTACCTGTCAGGGCAGTCGCTGTTGGCATTTAGGCACATTCCTATGTTTGTTTCCTTTGTGTAGACTGCAGTGTGGAAACCTCCGCCCTTTTCCATGACTGTTACATCTAGAAAAGGCAGCTTCCCATCCTTTTCCGTCTCGTAAGTGAAACGCAGCACGGAACTCTGCTCAAATGCCTCCTTCAGCTCCTGCAGATGTCTAACATCAGGTACCTGTGTAAAAATGTCGTCAACATACCTGCAGTATATGGCCGGTTTCAAGTTCATGTCGACTAAGACTTTTTGCTCGATGGTACCCATGTAGAAGTTTGCAAACAGGACACCTAGGGGAGAACCCATAGCGACCCCATCTACTTGCTTATACATGTGCCCATCCGGGCTCAAGAAGGGTGCCTCTTTAGTACAAGCTTGGAGTAGTTTCCTCAGAATACTTTCTGGCATGTCAAGAGGAGTACAGGCTGGATCACGATACACTCTGTCGGCTATCATTCCGATTGTCTCGTCCACAGGTACATTGGTAAACAGCGATTCTACGTCCAACGAGGCTCTTATCCCTGTGGCCCGTGCGCCCCGCAGTAAGTCCACAAATTCCTTTGGAGACTTCAGGCTGAAGGCGCAAGGAACATAAGGAGTCAGCAGGCCGTTGAGTCGCTTCGTCAATCTGTACGTGGGTGTGGGTATCTGGCTAATGATTGGCCGAAGTGGGTTTCCAGGCTTGTGCGTCTTGACATTTCCATACGCATATCCAGGTTTATATTCCCCAATGATCTTTGGCAGGTGGAGTCCGGATTTCTTGGCGTTCACAGTTTCGATCAGTTTGTTGACCTTTGCTTTTAATTCGGCTGTAGTGTCCTTCGTTACCCTTTGGAACTTAGTTTGGTCAGAGAGTATGATGTTCATTTTCGCCAGATATTCGTCTTTTTTAAGAATGACATATATTGGCGACTTGTCACCTCTCCTGACAACTATCTCCTTGTTCTCACGAAGGCTTTTAGCTGCCGCTCTAAGCTGTCCCCCGAGCTTAGAGCGGCAGCTAAAAGCCTTCGTGAGAACAAGGAGATAGTTGTCAGGAGAGGTGACAAGTCGCCAATATATGTCATTCTTAAAAAAGACGAATATCTGGCGAAAATGAACATCATACTCTCTGACCAAACTAAGTTCCAAAGGGTAACGAAGGACACTACAGCCGAATTAAAAGCAAAGGTCAACAAACTGATCGAAACTGTGAACGCCAAGAAATCCGGACTCCACCTGCCAAAGATCATTGGGGAATATAAACCTGGATATGCGTATGGAAATGTCAAGACGCACAAGCCTGGAAACCCACTTCGGCCAATCATTAGCCAGATACCCACACCCACGTACAGATTGGCGAAGCGACTCAACGGCCTGCTGACTCCTTATGTTCCTTGCGCCTTCAGCCTGAAGTCTCCAAAGGAATTTGTGGACTTACTGCGGGGCGCACGGGCCACAGGGATAAGAGCCTCGTTGGACGTAGAATCGCTGTTTACCAATGTACCTGTGGACGAGACAATCGGAATGATAGCCGACAGAGTGTATCGTGATCCAGCCTGTACTCCTCTTGACATGCCAGAAAGTATTCTGAGGAAACTACTCCAAGCTTGTACTAAAGAGGCACCCTTCTTGAGCCCGGATGGGCACATGTATAAGCAAGTAGATGGGGTCGCTATGGGTTCTCCCCTAGGTGTCCTGTTTGCAAACTTCTACATGGGTACCATCGAGCAAAAAGTCTTAGTCGACATGAACTTGAAACCGGCCATATACTGCAGGTATGTTGACGACATTTTTACACAGGTACCTGATGTTAGACATCTGCAGGAGCTGAAGGAGGCATTTGAGCAGAGTTCCGTGCTGCGTTTCACTTACGAGACGGAAAAGGATGGGAAGCTGCCTTTTCTAGATGTAACAGTCATGGAAAAGGGCGGAGGTTTCCACACTGCAGTCTACACAAAGGAAACAAACATAGGAATGTGCCTAAATGCCAACAGCGACTGCCCTGACAGGTACAAGAGGAGTGTTGTTAACGCATACGTCGACCGTGCTCTCAGCCACAGCTCAGAATGGAAGCAAGTCGACGAAGAACTCTGTAGGGTAAGACAGGTTCTAGTCAATAACGGCTTCTCCAATGGTTTCATCGAAGACATCATAAGAAGGAAAGTGAAAAGCCATGCAACCTCCGAAGAGACAACTAACACAACACCTATACCCCCTATTAGACTATTTTACAGGAACTTCTTTTCCACAGCTCATAAAACAGAGGAAAGGGTCCTGAAAGATATTGTTAATAGAAACGTTATCCCTACAGACAAAAATCAGAGGATACAACTGACGATTTACTATAAAACCAGAAAAACGGCCAGCCTACTCATGAGAAACTCTCCAGACACGAAACAGAACGCTTTAAAAGAGACTAACGTCGTCTATGCCTTCAAATGCCCACTTGGGGACTGTAAGCTCCAAAAAACCCAGTATATAGGCAAGACAACAACATCTCTTTCTAGGCGTTTAACGATGCATAAACAACAGGGCTCCATTAAGGAACATATAATCTCTTCCCATAACCAAACCATCGCCAGAGAAATCCTAGTAAACAACACAGAAATCATCGATAGATACAGCGATAGCAGGCGGCTCGACGTTTGCGAGGCACTACACATCAAGAAGTCAACACCAGCAATCAACAGCCAATTATTGCACAACTATATTCTACCCACCTCAAGACTCCGCTCCAATATAGAAGCATCAAGAAATATGGACCAATAGGCTTTCTACAAACACTTCTATTCAATATCCATTGTTTCGTGTTCTGTCTTGTGTTGATACTTTTAATACCCTATTAATATCCTCTAATGCCACATCATCCTTCCCACCTTACTCAAATGTAATGCCACATCACCCTTCCCACCTCACTCAAATGTAGATATAAAACCAGGGAAACGCAAGTTCTAATCAGTTGTGTATTTGTGAAGTCTTTGAAAATGTAATAAGTTTTACGAAACGCGCCCGTGTCGCGTCAGACTAGAAATAAAAATGAATTTTGGAGAAGTGATTTTTGATTTACCTCCAATAGTGAAGCATAATGTACGAAAGATTGAGAAAATTCGTGTTAGAATTATTAATCTTACTTTTTCGGTCATATTTAATAAAATATATATATATATATATATATATATATATATATATATATATATATATATATATATATATATATATATATATATATATATATATATATATATATATATATATATATATATATATATATATATCATGTTGTGGGATACAACCCACAACAGTTCCCTGGCTCCAGGGGTACCTATTTACTGCTTGGCGAACAAAAGGCATTAAGTGGAAGGAAACGCTGCACCCTGGGGAATCGTACTTGTAGCCCTACTTATATATATATATATATATATATATATATATATATATATATATATATATATATATATATATATATATATATATATATATATACATATATACATATATACATATATATATATATATATATATATATATATATATATATATATATATATATATATATATATACATATATATATATATATATATATATATATATATATATATATATATATATATATATACATATATATATATATATATATATATATATATTATTAAATATGACCGAAAAAGTAAGATTAATAATTCTAACACGAATTTTCTCAATCTTTCGCACATTACGCTTCACTGTTAGAGGCAAATAAAAAATCAATTCTCCAAAATTCATTTTTATTTCTAGTCTGACGTGACACGAGCGCGCTTCGTAAAACTTATTACATTTTCAAAGACTTTAGTTCACAAATACACAACTGATATATATATATATATATGTCGTACCTAGTAGCCAGAACGCACTTCTCAGCCTACTATTCAAGGCCCGATTTGCCTAATAAGCCACGTTTTCCTGAATTAATATATTTTCTCTAATTTTTTTCTTATGAAATGATAAAGCTACCCATTTCATTATGTATGAGGTCAATTTTTTTTTATTGGAGTTAAAATTAACGTAGATATATGACCGAACCTAACCAACCCTACCTAACCTATCTTTATAGGTTAGGTTAGGTTAGGTGGCCGAAAAAGTTAGGTTAGGTAGGTTAGGTAGTCGAAAAACAATTAATTCATGAAAACTTGGCTTATTAGGCAAATCGGGCCTTGAATAGTAGGCAGAGAAGTGCGTTCTGGCTACTAGGTACGACATATATATATATATATATATATATATATATATATATATATATATATATATATATATATGTCGTACCTAGTAGCCAGAACTCACTTCTCAGCCTACTATTCAAGGCCCGATTTGCCTAATAAGCCAAGTTTTCCTGAATTAATATATTTACTATAATTTTTTTCTTATGAAATGATAAAGCAACCCTTTTCTCTATGAATGAGGTCAATTTTTTTTTATTGGAGTTAAAATTAACGTAGATATATGACCGAACCTAACCAACCCTACCTAACCTAACCTAACCTATATTTATAGGTAAGGTTAGGTTAGGTAGCCAAAAAAAGCTAGGTTAGGTTAGGTTAGGTAGGTTAGGTAGACGAAAAAACATTAATTCATGAAAACTTGGCTTATTAGGCAAATCGGGCCTTGAATAGTAGGCTGAGAAGTGCGTTCTGGCTATTAGGTACGACATATATATATATATATATATATATATATATATATATATATGTCGTACCTAGTAGCCAGAACGCACTTCTCGGCCTACTATGCAAGGCCAAATTTGCCTAATAAGCCAAGTTTTCCTGAATTAATATATTTTCTCTAATTTTTTTCTTATGAAATGATAAAGCTACCCATTTCATTATGTATGAGGTCAATTTTTTTTATTGGAGTTAAAATTAACGTAGATATATGACCGAACCTAACCAACCCTACCTAACCTAACCTAACCTATCTTTATAGGTTAGGTTAGGTTAGGTAGCCGAAAAAGTTAGGTTAGGTTAGGTTAGGTAGGTTAGGTACTCGAAAAACAATTAATTCATGAAAACTTGGCTTATTAGGCAAATCGGGCATTGAATAGTAGGCTGAGAAGTGCGTTCTGGCTACTAGGTACGACATATATATATATATATATATATATATATATATATATATATATATATATATATATATATATATATATATATATATATATATATATATATATATATATATATATATATAGCAGCCGCCTGCGATAGCAGGCGGCTTGACGTTTGCGAGGCACTACACATCAAGAAGTCAACACCAGCAATCAACAGCCAATTATTGCACAACTATATTCTACCCAACTCAAGACTCCGCTCCAATATAGAAGCATCAAGAAATATGGACCAATAGGCTTTCTACAAACACTTCTATTCAATATCCATTGTTTCGTGTTCTGTCTTGTGTTGATGAAATTAATACCCTATTAATACTCTTGTTCTGTCTTGTGTTGATGAAATTAATACCCTATTAATACCACATCTTGTTCTGTCTTGTGTTAATGCCACATCACCCCTTCCACCTCACTCAAATGTAGATATAAAATCTGAGATGCGTAAGTTCTATTCAGTTGTGTATTTGTGAACTAAAGTCTTTGAAAATGTAATAAGTTTTACGAAACGCGCTCGTGTCGCGTCAGACTAGAAATAAAAATGAATTTTGGAGAATTGATTTTTGATTTACCTCCAACAGTGAAACGAAATGTACGAAAGATTGAGAAAATTCGTGTTAGAATTATTAATCTTACTTTTTCGGTCATATTTAATAATATATATATATATATATATATATATATATATATATATATATATATATATATATATATATATATATATATATATATATATATATATATATATATATATATATATATATATATATATATATTTATTGTGACGATAATCTCTTTCTAGAGAGATTGAGCCTGCTCTTCCCTACCTCAAGTTACGTCCAGTTAACAAGATGCTACAGTCAAGATACGTCCACCGGTAGCACAAAACGTTTTGACCAGGAGGCAAAACGTACCCAAGATCCCCCCTACTCCACACACCCTCCACGCCGGCTTGTCATCAACCAGCAAACTACTCATTCCAGCCTGCCTGCTCCTGATTGGGGACTCGCCGACCGCGCACCTGCACACTGCACCTCCGCGCCATCTAAATGAATTGACGTCGGAGCCCTGACCAGCTATCAACTTCATAATATTCTTTGTGCTCTTAGAGTTGACATCTCTCTCTGGCATACTAAGCTCACTGGCTTGTATACGAAGGGAGGTCTCAGCCATAGCCGATATTCTCAGCACCATTTTACCATTTCACCTTTATACTATTGTGTCTCACATTGTCTTTACATTTTTCTTTGTTATTTAATTGTACTTTTCATTCCCCCGAGATTTGTCTTTATTTTCATTTACGTTTAAAGTAAATATATTAAAGTTTCATTGTTCATATTTTGTGTTTTACGTGTTCCTCCCTCTAACTTACCACAGACAACAGGCAAGCAGTCTATCTTTTTGTTTTAAGTGTGACCAGGCATTGACACCAGCCATTGCAGGACTGCCGAACATCTACTCCAACACTTTCCCGTCACATATTAATGGGGGCCTGTCCTAGGAGCTTCACTTAGGTACTAGTACCAGAACGTCAATTTGTGGTAAGTGTACTTCGTTTCGCTAAAGTAGCTTTTCAATATTATCATTAATTTTCATATTTATATGGTGCTGTGTGTATTGTGCATTCCGAGAGTAGCATATGGTGAGTGTGAGATAACTTTGGATTACGTGGTGACTGTAGGCCGCAGTCATTCTCTTAATTGGTCATCCCTCCCTCCGTGTTATTACTCGTGTTTACCACCTTTTGTTCCTAGGATATTTCTCACATTATTGGTTTGTCTTCGGGGTCAAAGCACCCTATCTTCTGCAATCCGACCGAAGGAGGATAAGAGGGCCATAGTTCCTCAAGCACGGACTTCGTTGCTGAGTTGGGACCTCAGCAGCAGTTCTCATCACCAGTTGACACTCGCACCCCTACACGTCGGTCAGAGATGATGATATTTACTTAGGTAGGGAATTAGCTTTCTTTTTACAGAGCACAAAGTTCGCTAATTCTGTAAGTATCATATTCATTTAGTGGGAAAACCCTTGCTTCTGTCCTATAGAGACTCGGTAAGGTATGCCTACATTCTTGGACTACCTAATTCACTTTTGAAGCAATTAAATGTTTCATTTGTTTTAGAAACCCAGTTTCACTTTTTAGTAGGATTTTCTTGCCCTTATTCTCTTACATTGAGTACCGGGTACAAGATTTCCTGCGATTTTGATTGACTAATCATTTACCATCCTATAATTAACGTTAATTGTTAAAGATTAAAATTCCACAGAATAGTTACCAGTTGCCACGTTGTCCTGTTTCTAACATTTATCATATCGCAATTATATTCGTTTTACATTTATTTGCTATCTTTCACAATGTTTCGTCTCCAAGCTTTTCGTAACGATCCAGCAGGTGAAATAGGGACCTTATGTCGTGCCAAGAGGACTGAATTACAAACTCTTGCACACGAGTATCAACTAGATGTTCCCCATGGAGCCAACAAAAATGAACTGCATAACTTAATAATGGATCACCTCTTAGATGAAGGGACGATTGACTCTGAAACTCACGAAACTTATTCTGTTGCAGATAAACATGAGTTGGCAACTATGAAACTCAAAATAGAACTTGCAAAACTTGAGAGGGAGCAACAGCAAGCAGCTCTCCAAATGAGGAAAGAAGAAGCTGCAATAAGGAAAGAAGAACAAGAACGTGAGGCTGCCCTCAAAGAAAGAGAGGCTGCCCTGGCGAAAGAAGCTCTACAAATAAGGGAACGAGAAGCTGCAATGAGAAAAGAAGAACAAGAATGTGAGACTGTACTACTCAGAGAGCGTGAGCGAGTACAGCTTGAAGCAAAACATCGTCACCTGGAGATGCAACGCGAGCATGATAAAAAGCAAGCGGATATGGCTATAGAATGTCGTCAACGAGAACTCACGTTGGAGACTACACACCTCACTCAACGTCAGCAAGCTACCGCCAGTCTTCCAGTAAGATTCAATGTCTCCCATGCAAGTAAGTTAATGCCACCATTCGTTGAGACAGAGATTGATGTTTTTTTACCACCTTTGAGACCCTAGCTAATAAACTTAGCTGGCCTGCTGATCAATGGTCTACCCTTCTCAGAGTGCATCTTACAGGTAGAGCTGCAGTTACTCCCAGTACCTTAGCGTCTGAGAATGACTACCAGACCCTGAAGCAAGCAGTGTTGGACGCCTACCTTCTCTCCACCAGAAGCTACCGACGAAAATTCCGTGACCATCTTAAGGCAAGTACCACCACCTTTCTAGAATTTGCCAACACAAAGAAAAGATATTTCATGAAATGGCTGGAAGCAGCACATGTCTCTACATTTTCAGAACTCATCAACCTCATGCTAGTTGAGGAATTCTTGAGGCGTGTTCCCCCTTCCGTCCGTTTATATCTAGCAGATAAAGAAGAAACCGAATACATCAAATGTGCGAAGTCGGCTGACACCTACAGCCTCATCCACCGGCTGACACCAGCACCGGCATGGGGGCCTCGTAGCCTGGTGGATAGCACGCAGGACTCGTAATTCTGTGGCGCGGGTTCGATTCCCGCACGAGGCAGAAACAAATGGGCAAAGTTTCTTTCACCCTAAGTGCCCCTGTTACCTAGCAGTAAATAGGTACCTGGGAGTTAGTCAGCTGTCACGTGCTGCTTCCTGGGGGGGGTGTGTGTGGTGTGGGAAAAAAAAAAAAAGTAGTTAGTAAACAGTTGATTGACAGTTGAGAGGCGGGCCGAAAGAGCATAGCTCAACCCCCGCAAAACACAACTAGTAAACACCAGAACCACCTTCCAGTAAGAAGTCTTGGTACAGTTACAATAAAGTGAGTACAGATCAAGCGAGCTCACAATTGTATTGTAAGTATTGCAAACTCTATGGACATATCATAGATAGATGTGTGAAGGCTCAATACAAGAGCAAAGAATCTACTAAACTCAAGCAGACTCCTCCTAAGTCCGGTAAGCCTGTGATGAATGTTGGTGTTCATGTTAATGATCTTTCTCTCTTCAGTAAACACCTGTATCCTGGAACTGTCTCTACCAACGGTATAGATTCGGAGGGACGTTTCAAATTGAAGATCTTGAGGGACACAGCGGCTCTTCAGTCTGTTATATTGAAATCAGCTGTGCCTAACATCACCTACACCGGAGAAACCGTCCTTATCACTGACCTCACTGCTACCACTCCGTATCCACTCGCCAGAGTCCACCTGGATTGTCCCTTCGTGACCGGTGAAGTCCAAGTCGCCATCAGGGAAATGCCTTTCCCATGCCTGGAGTGCAACTTCTCCTGGGCAACGACTTGGCAGAAGATCTGCAACCATCCAACCTGATCATCACGGACAAACCCCAGGTGTGTACCTCTGTAATGGATAATCCCATCTTTGAATATGTTACAGCAGAGGTTCAAGAAAGTGATCAAGTTTCTCCTCCGGTTTTGGTGACCACCTGTGCACAAGCTGCACGACCGCCACCAGCTGACTCTACTGCTACCGCTGTCCCTCAAGATCCTCAGAATCTACCTCCTAATCTTACCAGTTTGGAGTTCCGTAAGTTACAGAGGGAAGATCAATCATTAACACCATTATTCTTCCAGGCTGAGACTCAACCTGACAGTATCACTGGGTTCTTCCTAGAGAATGAATTGCTCTACCGCAGATAGAGCAATTGCTCTACCCAGCAAGCTGAAGGAGGATGACGATTGGGCCAATGTCGAACAACTAGTGATTCCCACCAGCATACGGCCCGATATTCTACACCTGGCCCACGGAGCTCTTTCTCACTATGGTTTTAACAAAACCTACCACGGAATCAGACAAGACTACTACTGGCCAGGTATGGTAAAGGACGTTAAAAAGTACGTACGACAGTGTCATACATGTCAGATGGCAGGTAAACCTAACGTCTCTATTCCTCAGGCTCCACTAAAACCCATCCAGGTGCCTGCGGTACCTTTCCACAGACTCATCATAGACTGTGTTGGTCCTTTACCCCGGACCAGTTCTGGCAACGTATATATATTAACTATCATGTGTCCTACCACCAGATTCACCATAGCAGTTCCAGTAAAGAACATTACGGCTGCTACGGTTGTGAAACACCTATTGAAGATCTTCACCCAGTATGGATTTCCAAGAGAGGTTCAAAGCGACTGTGGCACCAACTTCACCAGTGATTTCTTCAAGAAGACACTGGAGGAGTTCAACATCACACAGGCACTGTCCAGCCCCTATCATCCTGCTTCACAGGGTTCTCTTGAACGTAGTCATCAGACTATTAAAGCACTCCTAAAGAAATTCTGCAATGAAACCTTGAAGGACTGGGATAAACAACTTGATCTCATTATGTGCATTTTCAGAAGTCTCCCCAATGAATCTCTAGGAGATGAGAGCATCTCATCTCCTTATGAGATGCTCTACGGACGTAAGTGCCGTACTCCTCTCAAAGCTTTCGAAGACTCTCTACATAATGCCACCTTCAGTGACCCTCAGAATGTGCCTCAGTTTCTTCAAAACTTAAAACACATTCTAGAGAGAGTACGTAAATTTGCTAATGACAACCTATTGAAAGCCCAGGAGAGGATGAAGACTCATTTTGACCAAAGCAGCAAATTAAGGAAATTTAAACCAGGAGACTTCGTGTTGGCATATTTTCCTATCCCAGGTTCTCCATTGTAAAACAGTTTTCAGGACCCTACCGTATCAAGGAGTGCAGAAACAACCACAACTACGTTCTTGAGACTCCAGATAGGCGGTGGAAGACCCAGTTGTGCCACGTCAACCTCCTGAAGCAGTATCAAGGTATTCCCCCACTGTGTTGGTAGCAGTCTCTACATTTAAAGGTCCATACCTCCACAGTGAAACCTTCCCTGCTTCTCCCGAAAGCATTAACACTGAGTCGGTGCTTTCCAAATCAGAAATCCTACCTGATCTTCATCCCAATTTACAGGACTATAATAGTGCTCTTTTGCCATGTTCTAATACTATTCTCGCCTCGCCAGATATCACGAATCCCTCATCCCCCCACCGGCACTCTGTTGGAAATCTTGGGCATGGTATTTTATCAAATCACCTCAATCTTTGGGGCACACGTGAGGAACACAAATGCGAACAATCCTGAACGGTCTCCAGGCATATATGCAACGAAAAATCACACCCCAGAGGTGACTCGAACCCATACTGCCAGAAGCAATGCAGCTGACGTACAGGATCCCTTAACCTCTCGATCAACACGACCGGACAAAAGAGAATGGTAGCCGAGGCTAATTCCTCATCCCCCCGCCGGCACTCTGTTGTTAATCGTGGGCATGGTATTTTATCAAATCACCTCATTCTTGGGACACACGTGTGGAACACAAATGCGAACAAGCCTAAACGGTCTCCAGGCATATATGCAACTGAAAACTCACACCCCCAGAAGTGACTCGAACCCATACTGCCGGAAGCAATGCAACTGACGTACAGGATACCCTCAACCACGCGACGAACACGACCGGACAAAAGAGGATGGAAACCAAGCCTAATTCCCCATCCCCCCGCCGGCACTCTGTTGGTAATCTTGGGCATGGTATTTTATCAAATCATCTCATTCTTTGGGGCACACGTAAGGAACACAAATGTGAACAAGTCTGAACGGTCTCCATGCATATATGCAACAGAAAACTCACACCCCACGAAGTGACTCAAACCCATACTGCCAGAAGCAATGCAACTGACGTACAGGATCCCTTAATCACTCGACCAACACGACCGGAAAAAAGAGGATGGTAGCCGAGGCTAATTCCCATTCCCCACCGGCACTCTGTTGGTAATCTTGGGCATGGTATTATATCAAATGTCGAGGGGTCACCACAATAACTAGTGTGGAGGGTCACCACAGTAACTAGTGTGGAGGGTCACCTCAGTAACTAGTGTAGGGGGTTACCACAGTAACTAGTGTGGAGGGTCATATTATAGACTGTGGGTTGGTTGGTGTTGTCGTCGTTGATCCTTCTCTATGGACAACCCAACCCACAACTCGGCAGAGTGCTTATACTAGGAGATCACCCTTGGCGCTTCTGGCTCTTGGAGAGGGGCTCAACGTCACACGTTTAGGGGATGCGGCTCCAACACTTAGCCTCGTTGTCACGTGCACACACCCACTCGAGCCGCTGTGACTCCCCACTCTCTCCTTATGAGATATGATCTCCTCAATCCCCTATGACTTACTAGTATTACCTCCTACCCTGTCCACAGCAGTGGTTCTTGGTTCTTTCTCTCTCTCTCTCCTTCTTTACTACCTCCTGGGAAGCCTCACTAGGACAAGGGCAAACACCAGCAAATTGTGACACATTTACTGGACAAAGCACATACACGATACATACACACATATAATAATAATGAATCCTATACTCTATAATATCACAATCAGGTTGCACTCCAACACCATCAGAACTCTATTATCAGCTTATCAAGTGGTATCCTATCTCCTGGTTCACCACCTGATACTATTAACCTCCTCAAGTTGATCAAGCCTACATACACTGTTGCACTATCAGCAAGATAATGTATATATAGAAAACCAGCATTTGAATGCAATAACATATATCAGTATAAATGTTCATCGATACACAACAATGATTAATCGATCAATATCAGTCCTAGAACGCATACATCTGTAGGTAATCAAGCCTACGACTGTAACTCTAAACTTCAGCGTAAAACACTCCTTGACATAAGAATGCAAACAGTCACTCACCTCTCACTGCGTCTTGCACGCTACTGACAACCAAACACTATCAACTCCCTACAAGTAATCCACCAGTACTTCCCTTCCACCTCTGGAAGTTCACTACCCTAATATCCTTAGGTTCTTCCGGGCTTCACTACCAGGATCCTCTGCAGCTCCTCCAGGCTGCTATCATGAAGTTTCCTTGAGCAACTACGGTGCTCTACTACTTCTGCTAGGTTCCTCCACAGCTCTCTCGGCTGCTACACCATGAAGTTTCCTCGTGCAACTATGGTGCTTCACCCTTCTGCTAGGGTCCTCCACAGCTCTCTTGGCTGCTACACCATGAAGTTTCCCCGAGCAACTATGGTGCTTCTCCACCTCTACAGAAGCACGTGACACTCCTCTTCACTGCTGCTTCTCCTCACAGCTCGAGGTCCTCTGCTCCACTACCTTGGAGTCTCATCAGCTACTTCATCTGCTGGCTTCGAAGTTCTCAGCAACTTCTTCCCCAAAGACAAACCTGCAACCCATCGACACTCCAATAAAATGTTCCCCTTAAACACATAAACAAAAATAACCACACAATATGCTTGCCTCAAACCTCTATCTGTCCTCTACATACAGTGAGAGTGGACTCCCCCGCTTTGGGCGGGTCCATACTCCACCTCGCCTGGCGGCGGTCCTCACTCGCTGGGAGGGTCTTCCTCCATCAGGAGCCAGGCTCCCTCAGTCGTCCGCCAGCGCTCAGAGGGGGCGGACGTCGCTCCGTGTTCCTCCCTCTCCACTCTCTTATTTCAGGCTTTCTGCCTTATTAAAACATGTCTAACTTATAAATAAACATCGCTACTGTCGCTGGGCACACGACCAACTACAAGCAATCACTATGAACTGGCGTATATCGTGCTTACCACAGATTAACTGGTCGAGGGCGCTTTCCCTCTGACGGCGTCTGGTCAGGGCGCTCCACACAGCCCACGAAAATGCCTCTGAGCAGCTTATTGAACTCTGCTCGTCGACCAGGACTTGAGACCAAAACGTTCCCAGCTCGGTTCCACAGCTGGCACGTCTACACACTTCTCTTCTCTTCGAGATATATCACTAGGGGTTCCCTTCTGGCGGGAGCTCACGGAGCGCGGCTTTCCCCTGCGATGTCTGGCACTCAAGTGAGGTCAAGGTCCTCCGGAAGCGAGCCTCACGCCTCCAGCAAAATGTCCACATCTCCTCGCCAGTCATTTATCTGTTTCCTTACTCACTGCCCATAATCTTAAATTGTTTTACATATCCAACCAGCCATTTTACATATGGGTTATCACCTCAATATTTGCTAGACCTTCTAGTTAGGTCAGGCTTGCTGAATAACTCTCAAGAAGGGAGACTCGTTTCTCCTGCAGGCTGAGATCATAACAGTCACCACAGTAACTAGTGTGGCCCTCTGCCCTCAAAACTAGTTACACCACAAAACTGCCCTCCACACTAGTTACTGTGGTCTCCCTCCACACTAGTTACTTTGGTAACCCTCCACACTAGTTACTGTGGTGACCTCCACACTAGTTACAGGGGTGACCCTCCACACTTGTTACTGTGGTAACCCTCTACACTAGTTACTGTTGTGACCCCTCGACACTAGTTACTGTGGTGACCCTCCACACTAGTTACTGTGGTGACCCTCCACACTAGTTACTGTGGTGACCCTTCACACTAGTTACTGTGGTGACCCTCCACACTAGTTACTGTGGTAACCCCCTACACTAGTTACTGAGGTGACCCTCCACACTAATTATTGTGGTGACCTTCGACACTAGTTACTGTGGTAACCCTCCAAAATAGTTACTGAGGTTACCCTCCACACTATTTAATGAGGTTACCCTCCAAACGACTTATTGTGGTGACCTACACACTAGGTTCTGTGGTGACCCTCCACACTAGTTACTGTGGTAACCCTCCACACTATTTACTGAGGTGACCCTCCACACTAGATACTGTGGTAACCCTCCACACTATTTACTGAGGTGACCCTCCACATTAGTTACTGTTGTGAACTTCCACACTAGTTACTGAGATGACCCCCCACACTAGTTACTGTGGTAACCTTCCACACAAGTTACTGAGGTGACCTTCCACACTAGTTCCTGAGGTGATCCTCCACACTAGTTCCTGAGGTGATCCTCCACACTAGTTACTGAGGTGACCCTTGTCACGGGGGGTGGGCCGGGGCTCTGCTAGCATTCAGCCGCTAGGGGCTCAAAAGGCTGAATACTCAGCCCCCACGACTCCCGGGATTCACCGGAGTCTCCTTGGTCACACAGGAGAGGACCAACAATGCCCACCTCAGCAGGTCTTTGCTTCCACCACAAAAGGGGTGCCACTGATTCACCCTGGAAGCCCTTCAGTCAAACACGAGGAAACTGCTGCTAACAGTACCGGCCTAGACCCATGGAGGAGTGAAGGAAGACTCAGGCTTACCTTATAATAATAACCTCCCTGAGTCTTGCCTGCCAGACAAAAAAATTGCAGGAAGTCCTTTCCCGCCTGTCTTCTCTATCTTCTTCTTAACAAGGTCGCCAGCTGGGTTATTATATCTGCACCCCAGCGATGCAGTTCAGTGGGTGTATTATATATCGTTTGTTGCCAGAAGGTTGCTACTTCCATAGATCTGCTATTGGACTGTCGGCCCAGGGTACTCTCCCAGGAAGGTCTGTATGGCTTTACCTCTCTATAGCCACTACGGTACTAGTTGCCACCATTCAGGCACTGATACTAATCGGATGGCTAAGGGTACAATTTTATATAAGTCTGTGCTGTTTTTACCACTCTCTAGACAATAAGAACTTCTATAGAGAACGTGGTGTTCCCTAGGTGGAACTATGATAACCTTCGTGTATGCTCATAGAGACATATTATAATTGAGGCACACTTAAACACAATGATAAAATGTGTGAATTTACTGACACAAATTACATGATCACACATACAATCACAAGTAATACATGAATATGAAAATAAGGATAATAAATCTGGAGATCGTCAGCCTCTTCTTCCACGACCTCCAACACTCCTTCAACTGGGCAGAAAGACAGGAGTCACACACTCTCTCACAGGAGGGCCTCTTCACCACGTCGGCACCTCTTCTTCACTGTCTAGCCGTCCATACACACTGTCCTCTCTGACAGTCCTGGACACAAGCTGGCTTGCAGCCTATTCTACTGCTAAAGTATTAATGTCCTATTGCCACATACATAAGTAAATATTGTGGCCTAACTAGCCTACTCACACAAGGGGTAATGGGAGGGAAAGTGATCTACCTTTACATTCCTGGCTCACGACACCTGTCCCTCGATGGTGTGAAGTTCCCACGCTTCCTGAGTCGATCCTTGACGATCCAGGAACGTTCCACAGGTCCTCAGGTGTCGTGAAGCCTTCGCGTCGACGCCGTTCCAATCCCTGAGATTCAGCTACCCCAATCCTGGTTCATCAATGGGCACTGAGCTAATCACTATTTTCACACACTCGCCCCTTCCACAAGGCGTTGCTCCTTGTCCTAGGAACGGTGTCGTCCTTCCAAAACCCTCAGTGGATGTGACCCGGTCACAGCTAGGCTTGCCCGCCACTCCTTTCAGGCCCTCAACGTCCAGCGTCGCCGCCCAGCGTCGTCGCCGAATATTTTCCAAGTTATCACTCTTTTTGCTCAATAAACTTGGTTCCTTTTTGCTTCCCAGAAGCGCGGGGTCTCCAATATATAAGGTGGGCTGCGATGGCTAGCTCTAATCCACTGAGAAAGGCTTGTAGAGCCTCAAATCCTTGAGAGCTGACCGAGGTGCGTCCTCTCGCCTCCACGGTCAGGTCAACTCTGACATTGGCGCCGCCCGGGGCACTCAGTGACGTCACGGCGGGCTCTGATTGGTCGCCCATGACCCAAGCCACCCAATCCGCAAACGGCTAGCGTCCCTTCCTAAAGGTCATATCTGCAGTAGGGGATACTCTTTCATTTTATATCAGGGCGTCAATTTCCCCTGACTTACAACATATAATGTAACTTTCTCCCTTAACTGGCAGCCGGTCTGGTCGCCACATATATCAATAGATTCCCTGTATCTCAGAGAATCAGTAGGGAGAGCTGATATGACTCTTAAAGCAGGCAAACGAAAGAAATAGGAGAGTGCACCGTAACATACCCCTCCCCTTAAAATAAGATTCATATTGGAAGAGCAGCACTCAAGAGGGCAAACTATACTCTTGCTCCCTCCGTTCCTGAAGTGTCACTCCTCCAGTTGGTGACGTGGCTCGTACCACCTTGCCAGTCACTTGCCTCATTATATCTCCACCTCGCATAGGACCGGGTGTGATGGGTGTTCCCTGAACACCTACAAGAAATCCTCTCTCCATGCCTATGAGTGTACTCCAACGGCTCGTTACCACTGTAAGATTCAGTGCATGCAGCGCCTCCACCGCGTCGTGCACTCTGAGATAGCCTTGCACTTCCACTGCGTCCTACAGGTACTCCATGTTTCCTCTCATGAGCTCCTCTTCGCCAATCTTCTCTCTTCTCGGTTCCTCTTCTCCCATAGGTGCGTTGTCTCCTCACAGTAGCACTTGTCACCTGTACTCCATCCAGCAGCTTCCTCTCTTCCACACTAGGCTTTTGCGATGGCCTAATGCCCCTCTGGTTAGGCTGGCGCCTACCCTGGGTGTACCTATTCCCTGCTTTCTTCGTATTGCCTTTCCTGTACCATTCGCTCCTTCGTTCCCGACGAACATTTTCACTCCTCCATGCGATCCTCTTCCCTGCAGACGTCTTCTTCGGTTCGTGGTTGGGCTCATCCACCTCCCTGTGGCTCACCTCACCACGGTGGTTCATCTTGCACTTACCACTATTCATCTGGCTGGCATAGGGTGCACTGCGTCGTGGCTCCTCCACTCTGCCCCTCACTGCCGTTCGCCCATCCACTGAGCTTACTTTATTCACGTTTCTGTGTGGAGGGAGTGCGGTCTGCAGCCTCTTCACCGCCCAAGGCGTTTGTACAGCTGCTCCTCGCCACTCCTCCACACGCATCATCAGGCTTAGTCGGAGGTCCTCGTCGGGGTTTTCCACGACCTCCGACGACCTCTCTGCACTCTCGCCCTCGTTGTCGTCGTCTCTGGTGACGTTTCCCCTAGCGAAGTCGGCTTCCTCACTACTATCTGGAGCGACCGACACCTCACCTGGCAGGGTTGTACCGCTGCTTGAAACATAGGCACTCCTGGCCCAATCGGGTTGTATCCTGCTTCCTCCGAGGTCATTACCCAGCACCATCTGTACATGCTCTAGGGGTAACTTAGGGGCTACAGCTACAATAGCTTTCTCGACTCTGCAGTCGCAATCAGCTGTACTTCGTGAAGTGGCAACCTGTATTCCTCCCCCACATTGCGTATCCTCACCACTCCCACGGGTGAATCATTAAATTCCTTTGGGAGAATACTCCTGTCACCATACTTATGTCAGCACCCGTATCTCGAAGAACAGCAACCTCCACCGGGTCTGACTTTCCAAACTTCACGTTGGCCCAGAAAATGAAGGGATGTTCACCCAACTTCATTTCCCAACCACTCACGTTGGGTCCACTATAATATGGGGTGTGAACAAGCACTCTCTCCTCTTCCAACATTAGTCCTATATTTCTTTGGTGCTCCTCACACTCGCGGGCATAATGTCCTCTCACACCACAGTTGAAGCATAGGCTGCCTCCCCTGGGCGGCCACTCGCCAGTCCCCCTGGCGGTACCACTTGCAGACGTTCCCTGGGTCCTCCTTGGACTCCCTGTCGTCGTGTCCGGGACTGCAGCACTTGCTCCCGAGCTAGGTCCACTGCTCACAGCCTGGGGCTTCCTCCCCGCGTCCCATGAGCTCTTGAACCGGGTTACTTCATTGGGCACACTATTCTTGGGAGAGTCCCTACCCGTCCTCGCTCCTCATGAACTCCTAAAGTTCCCTCCCGACCTGGGGTAAGGCGAGTGTCTGGGCGGCCCCTCCCTCCTGAGATGTAGTGCCTCCTCCAGCATGTCGGCTCAGTCCGCTGAAGCCTTCAGGTCCTTAATACCTGCTTCTCTCACCCTTACTCGCAACTCAGGATGGAGCACTGACATAAACTTCTAAATCACTATCAGTCGTTTGATATCATCCACCGACTCCGCTTCCTCCGTCTTCAACCATCGTAGGAATTTCCGTTCCATATCCCTGGCGGTCTCGGCGTAAGACTTTCCCGACGCTCTTGTACACTCTCTGAATCGCTTCCGGTACATCTCCGGAGTCAGCCGGAATGAGTGGAGCACCGCATTCTTAATCGCGTCGTAACTAGTACACTCCTCTAGGTCCAGCATGTTGTAGGCTTCCCGGGCCTCACCAGTCAACCTGCCCTGGACCAGAGCAGCCCAATCATCTTCTTGCCACTCCTTCAGAGTTGCTATTCGTTTAAAGTGTTCGAAGAACGCCTCAGCTTCTTGTGGTTCAAACGTAGGTAAGTCACGTTCCCTTACCTTGAGGTCATCCCGCCGTGCAGGTAGTGAGGGCAGACCACGCTCAATGCGACGCAATTCGACTTCTTTCTTTGCCTTTATCTCCTCCAGTCGCAGTTGTCTCTCTCCTTCTTCTCGCCGCAGCCGAGCTTCACGTTCCTCTCGCTGCAGCCGCGCTTCTCGCTCACGTTCCTCTCGCTGCAGCCGCGCTTCTCGCTCACGCTCCTCTCGCTGCATTTGTGCTTCTCGCTCACGCTCCTCTCGCTGCATTTGCGCTTCTCTTTCCTCTGGTTGCAGCTGGGCTTCCAGTTGCATCTTTATTATTTCCAGTTGCAGGCTCCTCTTACTACAGCTGGACCTTCCACTGCTCCCATGTTCACTCTGAATTCTCTCCACACTGGTAGGCGCTTGGGGTGGCTCTAGTCAAGACGGTTCACCTTGCGACAGCTCTTCTCGGGACGGCTCCTCTTGAGATGGCTCCTCTCCCGTCGCCTCCTCTCGAGCTGTGAGCTGTGCCATGATCTCTATCCTTCGCTGCGCTACCTTAGTCGTCCTCACCCTGATCCGAAAGTGGTTTGCCACTTGTTGGAGCTGGGCCCTTGGTACACTCTTCCAAGATTCTCTCCTCCCTTGTCTCAATAAATTTCCTTACCTTATCCTCCTCCATCTCTATATCATCGAGCACACACGACAGCACAGACAAGTTAGTAGGTACCAATTTCACCGTTTCAGTCCCTTAGCTGGTTGGACAACAGTACCACTGAATTAACTGGCCAAACTGTATTAGTACCCTGGCAACACTTGTCTTGAAATTTGGGCCACACTGTAGCTTGATTACCATACCATGGCAACACTGTAGCCTGATCCACGCTTCCTGGCAAAGTTTCCAGTTCTTGGCTATTGTGGTTTGAATCCTGGCGAGGTCGCCAGTTCTTGTCACGGGGGCTGGGCCGGGGCTCTGCTAGCACTCAGCTGCTAGGGGATCAAAAGGCCGAATACTCAGCCCCCCCAACTCCCAGGATTACTGGAGTCTCCTTGGTCACACAGGAGAGGACCAACAATGCCCACGTCCGCAGGTCTTAGCTTCCACCACAAAAGGGGGTGCCACTGATTCACCCTAGAAGCCCTTCAGTCAAACACGGGGAAACTGCTGCTAACAGTTCCGGCCTAGACCCGTGGAGGAGTGAAGGAAGACTCAGGCTTACCTTATAACAATAACCTCCCTGAGTCTTGCCTGCCAGACAAAATAAGAATATTATTTATTCTATAAGACAAAATATTCTCAGACAAAATAATATGTCTGAGAATAAGTTTGATGAACAAAGATGTTTTGGAAAGTTTCTCTGAAGAACGAAGAGTAACTTTGATGTCTCGAAGAATAACTTTGATATCTCGAAGAGTACCTTTGGCGTGTTTGAGAGTGTCCTTGATGTCTCGAAGAGTGTCTTTGACTATATTTCTTACTTAACGACATATAATTTGAGTTACGAAAGTGCTGAAAAAGTTACATTTGACTATTTTTTAGCGAAGTGAAAGGTTACTTTAGTTAAGAACAGTGTTGGAAAGAGTCTACACTTGACTATTTTCAGTAGAGAGAAGTGATATTTCAGTTAAGAAATGACAAGGAAACATGATGAACACAGTTATTTCCTGTTAACTGGGGAATAAGTTTAGTTAAGAAATGATGAAAGTGATTATTTTTTTTAGTTGATTGATGATGGATAAAGTTAGTTATGCAGAGATGAAAGATATCTTTGGCTATTTTTTCTTACTTGACGATACATAATGGCTGTTAAGAATGGTCTTGAACAAAGTTACATTTGACTATTTGTAGCGAAGTGAAAGGTTACTTTAGTTAAGAACGGTGTTGGAAAGAGGCTACACTTGACTATTTTCAATTGAGAGATGTGTTATTTTAGTTAACGAAACATGATGAACACAGTTATTTTCTGTTGACTGGCGATCAAGTTTAGTTAAGAAATGATGAAAGTGATTATTTTTTAGTTAATTAACGATGGATAAAGTTAGTTATGAACAGTGTTGGAAAGTTTCCTTTGACATTTTTTTTAGCTAAGAGAAAGGTCATTTTAGTTAAGAACGGTGTTGAACGAGGCTAATCCTGACCAATTTTAGTTGATTGGATAATAAGTTTAGTTGAGAAATGATGAAAGTGACTGTGTTTTAGTTGATTGGCGAAAGATTTCAGTTAAGGAACGTTAAGAAAAGAATGTCTTGGTACAATTGATTTTTAAATAACGTGTAAGGGAATGAACACAGAGAACATGAAAACATGATAAGGAGAATAGAGAATAGAAAGAATGAACAATGAACTTGTGACGAACATAGAGAATATGACAAAGAATATAGAAAGCATGTAAGTGAAGGTGATGAACAAAGTGATCTTGTGAGGAACATGAACTTGTAGAGGAACATAATATTGAAAAAGAAGAAAAAAACATGGAAGACAGCATGAATATTGAGTATAAACATTGTAAAGAGAACATGCGATGAACATGAAAACATAGAAAATATGACTAAAATTTGTAGAGAACATCATGAGACTAAGAGAAAGATCACAGAAAAAATGGAGATACTTGTGAAAATATGAACTGAATGGTCTGTGAACATTTGAAGAACATGGAGTGAACACGGAAAACATGGATGAGAATACGAAGAACACAGTGAATATAGAGAAAATATGCAAATACAGTACGATTATTGAAGGTTTGGATAAGTTGGGGATGAGAAGGTAAGGGAGGGAAAGGGTAAGGTGAGATTTTTGACGGTGTGATTATTGCTTACTTGGGTAAACAAAAGGTATTGAAGGTAAGGTGATATATGACCGTGTGAATATTACATAACTGAGTACAAAAAGGGGAATAAAGGCCATGATGCTTACTTTGATAGACTGGAGAGGGACTTGATCTGAATTAATTTTGATGAACATTGAACTAAGGTGGAGAACATGAGTTGGAACTAAGTAACTGACATGATCATATTTACTGTGTCTGAAATATAGCGGGTTACCCTCCCGCTATATTTCCACATTAGATAATGTGGAAATAAGTAATCCGCATTAGATAAGTGGTAACCCTCATCGCTAGTTACTGAGGTGACCCTGCACTAGTTACTGTGGTAACCCTCCACACTAGTTACAGAGGTGACCCTCCACATTAGATAATGTGGTAACCCTCCTCGCTTGTTACTGAGGTGACCCTACACTAGTTACTGAGGTAACTGTCCACAGTAGTTAAAGAGGTGACCCTCAACACTAGTTACTGAGATAGCTCTCCACACTAGTTACTGTGTTGACCCTTCACACTTGTTTCTCAGGTGACCATTCACACTAGTTACTGTAGTAACCCTCCACACTAGTTACTGTTGTGACCCTCCACACTAGTTACTGTGGTGACCTCTACACTAGTTACAGAGGTGACCCTCCACATTAGTTACTGTGGTAACACCCCACACTAGTTACTCACGTGACCCTCCACACTAGTTACTGTGGTCCACCTCCACACTAATTACTGTGGTAACCCTCCACACTAGTTACAGAGATGACATTCCACACGAGTTACTGTGGTGACCCTCCACACTATTTATTGAGGTGACCCTCCACACTAGTTACAGAGGTGTCCCTCCACACTAGTTACTGAGGTGACCCTCAACACCAGTTACTGTAGTAACTGTCCACACTAGTTACTGTGGTGACCCTCCAAACTAGTTACTGAGGTGACCCTCAACACTAGTTACTGAGATAGCTCTCCACACTAGTTACTGTGTTGACCCTGCACACTTGTTACTGAGGTAACCATTCACACTAGTTACTGTAGTAACCCTTCACGCTAGTTACTCAAGTGACCCTTTACACTAGTTACTGTTGTGACCTCTACACTAGTTACAGAGGTAACCCTCCACATTAGTTACTGTGGTAACCCCCCACACTACTTACTGAGGTGACCTCTGCACTACTTAATGAGGTGACCCTCCACTCTAGTTACTGTGGTGACCCTCCACAGTAGTTACTGAGTTGACCCTCCACACTAATTACTGGGGTAACCCTCCACACTAGTTACTGTAGTGACCTCGACACTATTTACAGGGGTGACCCTTCACACTAGTTACTGTGGTAACACTCCACACTATTTACTGTTGTCACCTTCGACACTAGTTACAGTGGTTACCCTCCATACAAGTTATTGTGGTGACCCTCCACACTAGTTACTGAGGTGACCCTCCTCTCTAGATACTATGGTAACCTTGCACACTAGTTACAGAGGTGACCTTCCACACGTGTTACTGTGGTGACCCTCTACACTAGTTACTGTGGTGACCCTCCACACTATTTACTGTGGTGACCCTCCACACTAGTTACTGAGGTGACCCTCCTCTCTAGATACTATGGTAACCTTGCACACTAGTTACAGAGGTGACCTTCCACACGTGTTACTGTGGTGACCTTCTACACTATTTACTGTGGTGACCCTCCACACTAGTTACTGTGGTGACCTTCCACATTAGTTACTTTAGTAACCCTCCACGCTAGTTACTCTAGTGACGCTTCTAACTAGTTTCTGTGCTAACCCTCCACAATAGTTACTGTTGTGACCCTTTACACTAGTTACTGTGGTGACCTCTACACTAGTTACACAGGTAACCCTCCACATTAGTTACTGTGGTAACCCTCCACACTAGTTACTGTGGTCCCCCTCGACACTAATTACTGTGGTAACGCTCCACACTAGTTACTGAGGTTACCCTCCACACTAGTTACTGAGGTGACCTTCCACACTAGTTACTGTGGTGACCCTCCACACTAGTTACTGTGGTGACCCTCCACACTAGTTACTGTGGTGACCCTCCACACTAATTACTCAGGTGACTTCCACACTAGTTACAGAGGTGACCCTCCACACTAGTTACAGAGGTGACCCTCCACACTAATTACTGGGGTAACCCTTCACACTAGTTACTGTGATGACATCGACACTAGTTACATGGGTGACCCTACACACTAGTTACTGTTGTCACCCTAGACACTAGTTACAGTGGTTACCCTCCTTACTAGTTATTGTGGTGACCCTCCACACTGGTTACTGTGGTGACCCTCCACACTAGTTACTAAGGTGACCCTCCACACTAGTTATTGTGGTGACCCTCTACACTAGTTACTGTGGTGACCCTCCACACTAGTTACTGTGTTGACCTCCACACTAGTTACTGTGGTGACCCTCCACACTAGATACAGTGGTACCCTCCACACTAGTTACTGAGGTGACCCTCCACACTACCCTCCAAACACACACCGAAACTACGACGTTGGTACAACGTTCAAACAAGTTTTAAAACCTCCTAACCAGTTATAACAACCAATATAGCAAGTTTTAACAACGTTGAAACACGTCACAAACACGTTAAGCTAAGATGTAACAACTTTATAACAAGTTATAACAAGCGGAAAATAGAGACATTTACTGTTTGTGTTTCCAGGGTAGTTACTGAGGTGACCCTCCAAACCAGTTACTGTGGTAACCCTCCACACTAGTTATTGAAGTGACCCTACACACTAGTTATTGTGGTAACCCTCCACACTAGTTATTGAAGTGACCCTCTCCACTAGTTACTGTGGTAACCCTCCACACTAGTTATTGAGGTAACCCTCGACACTAGTTACTGAGGTGACCCTCCACACCAGTTACTGTGGTAACCCTCCAACCAAGTTATTGAGGTAAACCTCGACACTAGTTACTGAGGTGACCCTCCACACTAGTTACTGAGGTGACCCTCCACACCAGTTACTGTGGTAACCCTCCAAACTATTTACTGAGGTGACCCTCGACACCAGTTACTCTGGTAACTATCCACATTAGTTACTGTGGTGACCTTCGACACTAGTTACTGAGATGACCCTCCACACTAGTCACTGTGGTAACCTTCCACAATATTTACTGAGGTGACCTTCCACACTAGTTACTGAGGTGACCCTCCGCCGTAGTTACTGAGATAACCCTCCACACTAGTTACTGTGGTGACAGTCCACAGTAGTTACTGTGGTGACCCTGCACACTAGTTACTGTGGTGGCAGTCCACAGTAGTTACTGTGGTGACCCTCCACTCTAGTTACTGTGGTGAACTCCCCACTAGTTAATGAGTTGACCTCAACACAACATAATGATGTGACCCTGCACACTAGTTACTGTGGTAACCCTCCACACTAGTTACAGAGGTGACCCTCCACACTAGATACTGTGGTAACCCTCTACACTACTTACTGTGGTAACCCTCCACACTAGTTACAGAGGTGACCCTGCACACTAAATACTGTGGTAACCCTCCACACTAGTTACAGAGGTGACCCTCCACACTAGATACTGTGGTAACCCTCTACACTACTTACTGTGGTAACCCTCCACACTAGTTACAGAGGTGACCCTCCACACCAGTTACTGTTGTAACGCTCCACACTACTTACTGAGGTGATCCTCTACACTATTTACTGTGGTAACCTTCCACACTAGTTACAAAGGTGATCTTCCACACTAGTTCCTGAGATGACCTCCACACTAGCTACTGAGGTGACCCTCCGCTGTAGTTACTGAGATGACCCTCCACACTAGTTACTGTGGTCACCCTCCATACTACATAATGATATGACCCTCCATACTACATAATGATGTGACCCTCCACATTAGTTACTGTGGGGACCTTCCACACTAGTTACTGAGATGACTCTCCACACTAGTTACTATAGTAACCTTCTACACTAGTTACTAAGGTGACCTTCCACACTAGTTCCTGAGGTGACCTTCACACTAGCTACTGAGGTGACCCTCCGCCGTAGTTACTGAGGTGACCTTCCACACTTGTTACTGAGGTGACCCTCCACACTAGTTACTGTGGTAACCCTCCAAACTATTTACTGAAGTGACTCTCGACACTAGTTACTGTGGTGACCCTACTCACTAGTTACTGTAGTAACCCTCCAAACTAGTTACTAAAGTGACCCTACACACCAGTTTCTCTGGTAACCCTCCACATTAGTTACTGTGGTGACCTTCCACACGAGTTACTGAGATGACCTCCACACTAGTTACTGAGATGACCCTCCACTCTAGTTACTGTGGTGAGCTCCCCACTAGTTACTGTGGTGTCCTCCATACTACATAATGATGTGACCCTCCACACTAGTTACTGAGGTGACCCTCCACAGTAGTTACTGTGGTGACCTTCCACACTTGTTACTGTGGTGACCCTCCACACTAGTTACTGAGGTGACCCTCTACACTAGTTACTGTGGTGACCTTCCACACTTGTTACTGTGGTGACCCTCCACACTAGTTACTGAGGTGACCCTCTACACTAGTTACTGTGGTGACAGTCCACAGTAGTTACTGTGGTGACCCTCCACTCTAGTTACTGAGGTGAACTCCCCACTAGTTACTGTGGTGACCTCCATACTACATAATGATGTGACCCTCCACACTAGTTACTGTGGTGACCTTCCACACTAGTTACTGAGGTGACCCTTGTTACGGTGCCCTCTCCTCTTTCTTTCGTTTGCCTGCATTAAGAGTCACATCAGCTCTCCCTACTGATTCTCTGAGGTTCAGGGAGTCTATTGATATATGTGTCGACCAGACCGGCTGCCAGTTAAGGGAGAAAGTTACATTATAAGTTGTAAGTAAGGGGAAATTGGCGACCTGATATAAAATGAAAGAGTATCCCCTACTGCAGATATGACGTTCTGGAAGGGACACTAGCTGATCGCGGATTGGCTGATTTAGGTCGAGGGCGACCAATCAGGGCCCCCCAACACGTCACCGAGTGCCCAGGGCGGCGCCAACGTCAGAGTCGTCCTGACTGTGAAGGCGAGAGGACGCACCTCGGTCAGCTCTCAAGGATTTGAGGCTCTACAAGCCTTTCTTAGTGGATTAGTGCTGGCTATCGCAGCCCATCTTACGTATTGGAGACCCCGCGCTTCTGGGAAGCAAAAATGAACCAAGTTTATTGAGCAAAAGAGTGCCAAACATGGAAAATAATCGGCGACGACGCTGGGCGGCGACGCTGGACGTTGAAAGCCTGGAAAGGTGTGGCGCGTAAGCCTAGCTGTGACCGGGTCACATCCACTGAGGGTTTTGGAAGGACGACACCGTGCCTAGGACAAGGAGCAACGCCTTGTGGAAGGGGCGAGTGTGGGAAAATAGTGGTTAGCTCAGTGCTTATCGATTAACCAGGATTGGGATAGCTGAATCTCAGGGATTGGAACTGCCACGACGCGAAGGCTTCACGACACCTGAGGACCTGTGGAACGTTCCTGGATCGTCAAGGATCGATTCAGGAAGCGTGGGAACCTCACACCATCGAGGTACAGGCGTCGTGAGCCAGGAATGTAAGGTAGATCATTTTCCCTCCCATTACCCCTTGTGTGAGTAGGCTAGTTAGGCCACAATATTTACTTATGTATGTGGCAATAGGACATTAATACTTTAGTAGTAGAGTAGGCTGCAAGGCAGCTTGTGTCCAGGACTGTCAGAGGGGACAGTGTGTATGGACGGCAGGACAGTGAAGAAGAGGTGCCGACGTGGTGAAGAGGCCCTCCTGTGAGAGAGTGTGGGACTCCTGTCTTTCTGCCCAGTTGAAGGAGTGTTGGAGGTCGTGGAAGAAGAGGCTGACGATCTTCAGACTTATTATCCATATTTTCATATTCAGGTATTACTTGTGATTGTATGTGTGTGTTCATGTAATTTGCGTCAGTAAATTCACACATTTTATCACTGTGTTTAAGTGTGCCTCCATTATAATATTTCTCTATGAGCATACACGAAGGTTATTATAGTACCACCTAAGGAACACTACGTTCTCTATAGAGGTTCTTATTGCCTGGAGAGTGGTAAAAGCAGCACAGACTCATTAAAGTGTACCCTTAGCCATCCGATCAGTATCAGTGCCTAAATGGTGGCAACTAGTAAAGTAGTGGCTAGAGAGAGGTAAGCCACACAGACTTTCTGAGAGAGTACCCTGGGCTGACAATCCAATAGCAAATATATGGGAGTTGCAACCTTCTGGCAACAAACAATATATAATACACCCACTGAACTGCATCGCTGGGGTGCAGATATAATAACCCAGCTGGCGACCTTGTTAAGAAGAAGATAGAGAAGACAGGTGGGAAAGGACTTCCTGCAACCTTTTTGTCTGGCAGGCAAGACTCAGTGAGGTTATGGTTATAAGGTAAGCCTGAGTCTTCCTTCACTCCTCCACGGGTCTAGGCCGCAACTGTTAACATCAGTTTCCCCATGTTTGACTGAAGGGCTTCCAGGGTGAATCAGTGGCACCCCCTTTTGTGGTGGAAGCAAAGACCTGCGGAGGTGGGCATTGTTGGTCCTCTCCTGTGGGACCAAGGAGACTCCGGTGAATCCCGGAAATCGGAGGGGCTGACTATTCGGCCTTTTGAGCCCCTAGCAGCTGAGTGCCAGCAGAGCCCCGGCCCACCCCCACGTGACACCCTCCACACTAGTCACTGTGGTGACAGTCCACACTAGTTACTCAGGTGATCATCCACACTTTTTACTGTGGTGACCTTTGTCACGTGGGGGTGGGCGGTCCGGGGCTCTGCTAACACTCGGCTGCTAGGGGCTCGAAGGGCCCAAATACTCAGCCCCTCCGACTCCCTGGATTCACCGGAGTCTCCTTGGTCACCCAAGATAGGACCAACAATGCCCACCTCCGCAGGTCTTTGCTTCCACCACAAAGGGGTGCCACTGATTCACCCTGGAAGCCCTTCAGTCAACCACGGGGAAACTGCTGTTAACAGTTCCGGCCTAGACCCGTGGGGGAGTGAAGGAAGACTCAGGCTTACCTATAACCATAACCTCCCTGAGTCTTGCCTGCCAGACAAAAAAAGGTTGCAGGAACTCCTTTCCCGCCTGTCTTCTCTATCTTCCTCTTAGCAAGGTCGCCAGCTGGGTTATTATATCTGCACCCCAGCAATGCAGTTCAGTGGGTGTATCATATATCGTTTGTAGCCAGAAATGTATGCTCATAGAGAAATATCACAAATGGAGGCACACTCAAACACAGTAATAAAATGTGTGGATTTACTGACGCAAATTACATGAACACACACACACAATCACAAGTAATACATGAATATGGGAATATGGATAATAAGTCTGGAGATCGTCAGCCTCTTCTTCCACGACCTCCAACACTCCTTCAAATGGGCAGGAAGACCGGAGTCTCACACTCTCACAGGAGGGCCTCTTCACCACGTCGGCACCTCTTCTTCCCTGTCCTGCCATCCATACACACTGTCCTCTCTGACAGTCCTGGACACAAGCTGCCTTGCAGCCTACTCTACTATTAAAGTAATAAAGTCTTGCTGCCACATACACGAGTAAATATTGTGGCCTAACTAGCCTACTCATACAAGGGGTAATGGGAGGGAAAATGATCTACCTTACACTCCTGGCTCACGACGCCTGTCCCTCGATGGTGTGAGGGTCCCACGCTTCCTTGGGTCGATCCTCGACGATCCAGGGCGTTCCACAGGTCCTCAGGTGTCGTGAAGCCTTCGCGTCGTCGCCGTTCCAATCCCTGAGATTCAGCTGCCCCAATCCTGGTTCATCGATGGGCGCTGAGCTAATCACTATTTTTCCCCACACTCGCCTCTCCCACAGGGCGTCGCTCCTTGTCCTAGGCACGGTGTCGTCCTTCCAAGATTCTCAGTGGAGGTGACCCCAGTCACAGCTAGCTTGCTCGCCCACCTTCCAGACCTCAACGTCCAGCCAGCGGCGCCGCCCAGCGTCGTCGCCGACTATTTTCCAAGTTTGGGCACTTCTCTGCTCACTGAACTTGGTTCCTCTTTTGCTTCCCAGAAGCGCAGGGTCTCCAATAACGGTGGTAGGCTGCGCAGGCCAGCTCAATCCACTGAACAAGGCTTGCAGAGCCTCCAATCCCTGAGAGCAGACCGAGGCGCGTCCTTTCGCTTCCACGGTCAGTACAACTCTGACGTTGGCGCCGCCCGGGGCACTCGGTGACGTCATGGCGGGCCCTGATTTGTCGCCCGCGACCTACGTCGGCCAATCCGCGATCGGCATAGTGTCCCTTCCACAAGGTCATATCTGCCGTAGGGGATACTGTTTCATTTTATAACAGGGCGCCAATTTTCCTTTATTTACAACTTATAATATAACTTCTTTCCCTTAACTGGCAGCCGGTCTGGTCGCCACATATATCATTAGACTCCCTGAACCTCAGAGAATCAGTAGGGAGAGCTGATATGACTCTTTAAGCCGGCAAACGAAAGAAATAGGAGAGGGCACCGTAACATACCCCTCCCCTTAAAATAAGAGTCATATCGGAAGAGCAGCACTCAAGAGGGCCATCTACACTCTTGCTCCCTCCGTTCCTGAAGTGTCACTCCTCCAGTTGGCGATGTGGCTCGTTCCACCTTGCCAGTCACTTGTTTCATTATATCTCCACCTCGCATAGGACCGGGTGTGATGGGTGTTCCCTGAACACCTACAAGAAATCCTCTCTCCGTGGCTACGAGTGTACTCCCACGGCTCGTTACCACTGTAAGATTCAGTGCATGCAGCGCCTCCACCGCGTCGTGCACTCCGAGATAGTCTTGCATTTCCATTGCGTCCTACAGGTACTCCATGTTTCCTCCCATGATCTCCTCTTCGCCAATCTTCTCTCTTCTCGGTTCCTCTTCTCCCGTAGGTGCGTTGTCTCCTCACAGTGGCACTTGTAACCTGTACTCCATCCAGCAGCTTCCTCTCTTCCACACTAGGCTTTTGCGATGGCCCAATGCCCCTCTGGTTAGGCTGGCGCCTACCCTGGGTGTACCTATTCCCTGCTTTCTTCGTATTGCCTTTCCTATACCACTCGCTCCTTCGTTCCCGACGAACATCTTCACTCCTCCATGAGATTCTCTTCCCTGCAGACGTCTTCTTCGGTTCGTGGTTGGGCTCTTCCACCTCCCTGTGGCTCACCTCACCACGGTGGTTCATCTTGCACCTACCACTATTCATCTGGCTGGCATAGGGTGCACTGCGTCGTGGTTCCTCCACTCTGCCCCTCACCGCCGTTCGCTCATCCACTGAGCTTACTTTATTCACGTTTCGGTATGGAGGGAGTGCGGTCTGCAGCCTCTTCACCGCCCCAGGCGTTTGTACAGCTGCTCCTCGCCACTCCTCCACACGCATCATCAGGCTTAGTCGGAGGTCCCCGTCGGGGTTTTCCACAACCTCCGACGACCTCTCTGCACTCTCGCCCTCGTTGTCGTCGTCTCTGGCGACGTTTTCCCTGGCGAAGTCGGCTTCCTCACGACCATCTGGAACGACCGATACCTCACCTGGCAGGGTTGTACCGCTGCTTGCAACATAGGCACTCTTGGCCCAATCGGGTTGTATCCTGCCTCCTCCGAGGTCATTACCCAGCACCATCTGTACATGCTCTAGGGGTAACTTAGGGGCTACAGCTACTATAGCTTTCTCGACTCCGTAGTCGGCAATCAGCTGTACTTCGTGAAGTGGCAACCTGTATTCCTCCCCCACACTGCGTATCCTCACCACTCCCACAGGTGAATCATTAAATTCCTTGGGGAGAATACTCCTGGTCACCATACTTATGTCAGCACCCGTATCTCGAAGCACGGCAACCTCCACTGGGTCTGACTTTCCAAACTTCACGTTGGCCTCGAAAACGAAGGGATGTTCACCCAACTTCATTTCCCAACCATTCACGTTGGGTCCACTATAATATGGGGTGTGAACAAACACTCTCTCCTCTTCCAACATTAATCCTACATTCCTTTGGTGCTCCTCACACTCGCGGGCATAATGTCCTCTCACACCACAGTTGTAGCATCGGCTGCCTCCCCTGGGCGGCCACTCGCCAGTCCCTCTGGCGGTACCACTTGCAGACGTCCCCTGGGTCCTCCTTGGACTCCTTGTCGTCGTATCCGGGACTGCAGCACTTGCTCCCGAGCTAGGTCCACTGCTCACAGCTTGGGGCTTCCTCCCCGCGTCTCTTGAGCTCTTGAACCACGTTACTTCATCGGGCACACTACTCTTGGGAGAGTCCCCACCCGTCCTCGCTCCTCCTGAACTCCTAAGGTTCCCTCCCGACCTGGGGTAAGGCGAGTGTCTGGGCGGCCCCTCCCTCCTGATATGTAGTGCCTCCTCCAGCATGTCGGCTCGATCCGCTGCAGCCTTCAGGTCCTTAATACCTGCTTCTCTCACCCTTACTCGCAACTCAGGATGGAGCACCGACATGAACTTCTCCATCACTATCAGTCGTTTGATATCATCCACCGACTCCGCTTCCTCCGCCTTCAACCATCGTAGGAATTTCCGTTCCATATCCCTGGCGGTCTCGGCGTAAGTCTTTCCCGACGCCCTTGTACACTCTCTGAACCGCTTCCGGTACATCTCCGGAGTCAGCCGGAATGAGTGGAGAACCGCATTCTTAATCGCGTCATAACTAGTACACTCCTCTAGGTCCAGCATGTTATAGGCTTCCCGGGCCTCTCCAGTCAACCTGCCCTGGACCAGAGCAGCCCAATCATCTTCCGGCCACTCCTTCAGAGTCGCTATCCGTTCAAAGTGTTCGAAGAACGCCTCAGCTTCTTGTGGTTCGAACGTAGGTAAGTCACGTTCCCTTACCTTGAGGTCATCCCGCCGTGCAGGTAGTGAGGGCAGACCACGTTCAACGCGACGCAATTCGACTTCTTTCTTTGCCTTTATCTCCTCCAGTCGCAGTCGTCTCTCTCCTTCTTCTCGCTGCAGCCGAGCTTCTCGCTCCTCTCGCTGCAGATGCAGCCGTGCTTCTCGCTCACCTCGCTGCAGCTCAGCTGCACGTTCCTCTCGCTGCAGCTCAGCTGCACGTTCCTCTCGCTGCAGCTCAGCTGCACGTTCCTCTCGCTGCAGCTCAGCTGCACGTTCCTCTCGCTGCAGCTCAGCTGCACGTTCCTCTCGCTGCAGCTCAGCTGCACGTTCCTCTCGCTGCAGCTCAGCTGCACGTTCCTCTCGCTGCATTTGCGCTTCTCTTTCCTCTCGTCGCAGCTGGGCTTCCAGTTGCATCTTCATTATTTCCAGTTGCAGGCTCCTCTTACTACAGCTGGACCTTCCACTGCTCCCATGTTCACTGTGAATTCTCTCCACACTGGTAGGCGCTTGGGGTGGCCCTAGTCGGGACGGTTCACCTTGCGACGGCTCTCCTCGGGACGGCTCCTCTTGAGATGGCTCCTCTCCCGTCGCTTCCTCTCGAGCTGTGAGCTGTGCCATGATCTCTATCCTTCGCTCCGCTACCTTAGTCGTCCTCAACCTGATCCCAAAGTGGTTTGCCACTTGTTGGAGCTGGGCCTTGGTACACTCTTCCAAAATTCTCTCGTCCCTTGTGTCAATAAATTTCTTTACTTTGTCTTCCTCCATCTCTATATCATTGAGCATACACGACAGCACAGACAAGTTAGTAGGCACTAATTTCACCGTTTCAGTCCCTTAGCTGGTTGAGTAACAGTACCACCGAATTCACTGGCCACACTGTATTAGTACCCTGGCAACACTTGTCTTGCAATTTGGTCCACACTGTAGCTTGATCCACACTTCCTGGCGAAGTTCCCAGTTCTTGGCTACTGGGGTTCGAATCCTGGCGAGGTCGCCAGTTCTCTTGTCACGTGGGGGTGGGCGGTCCGGGGCTCTGCTAACACTCGGCTGCTAGGGGCTCAAAGGGCCCAAATACTCAGCCCCTCCGACTCCCTGGATTCACCGGAGTCTCCTTGGTCACACAAGATAGGACCAACAATGCCCACCTCCGCAGGTCTTTGCTTCCACCACAAAGGGGTGCCACTGATTCACCCTGGAAGCCCTTCAGTCAACCACGGGGAAACTGCTGTTAACAGTTCCGGCCTAGACCCGTGGGGGAGTGAAGGAAGACTCAGGCTTACCTATAACCATAACCTCCCTGAGTCTTGCCTGCCAGACAAAAAAAGGTTGCAGGAACTCCTTTCCCGCCTGTCTTCTCTATCTTCCTCTTAGCAAGGTCGCCAGCTGGGTTATTATATCTGCACCCCAGCAATGCAGTTCAGTGGGTGTATCATATATCGTTTGTAGCCAGAAATGTATGCTCATAGAGAAATATCACAAATGGAGGCACACTCAAACACAGTAATAAAATGTGTGGATTTACTGACGCAAATTACATGAACACACACACACAATCACAAGTAATACATGAATATGGGAATATGGATAATAAGTCTGGAGATCGTCAGCCTCTTCTTCCACGACCTCCAACACTCCTTCAAATGGGCAGGAAGACCGGAGTCTCACACTCTCACAGGAGGGCCTCTTCACCACGTCGGCACCTCTTCTTCCCTGTCCTGCCATCCATACACACTGTCCTCTCTGACAGTCCTGGACACAAGCTGCCTTGCAGCCTACTCTACTATTAAAGTAATAAAGTCTTGCTGCCACATACACGAGTAAATATTGTGGCCTAACTAGCCTACTCATACAAGGGGTAATGGGAGGGAAAATGATCTACCTTACACTCCTGGCTCACGACGCCTGTCCCTCGATGGTGTGAGGGTCCCACGCTTCCTTGGGTCGATCCTCGACGATCCAGGGCGTTCCACAGGTCCTCAGGTGTCGTGAAGCCTTCGCGTCGTCGCCGTTCCAATCCCTGAGATTCAGCTGCCCCAATCCTGGTTCATCGATGGGCGCTGAGCTAATCACTATTTTTCCCCACACTCGCCTCTCCCACAGGGCGTCGCTCCTTGTCCTAGGCACGGTGTCGTCCTTCCAATATTCTCAGTGGAGGTGACCCCAGTCACAGCTAGCTTGCTCGCCCACCTTCCAGACCTCAACGTCCAGCCAGCGGCGCCGCCCAGCGTCGTCGCCGACTATTTTCCAAGTTTGGGCACTTCTCTGCTCACTGAACTTGGTTCCTCTTTTGCTTCCCAGAAGCGCAGGGTCTCCAATAACGGTGGTAGGCTGCGCAGGCCAGCTCAATCCACTGAACAAGGCTTGCAGAGCCTCCAATCCCTGAGAGCAGACCGAGGCGCGTCCTGTCGCTTCCACGGTCAGTACAACTCTGACGTTGGCGCCGCCCGGGGCACTCGGTGACGTCATGGCGGGCCCTGATTTGTCGCCCGCGACCTACGTCGGCCAATCCGCGATCGGCATAGTGTCCCTTCCACAAGGTCATATCTGCCGTAGGGGATACTGTTTCATTTTATAACAGGGCGCCAATTTTCCTTTATTTACAACTTATAATATAACTTCTTTCCCTTAACTGGCAGCCGGTCTGGTCGCCACATATATCATTAGACTCCCTGAACCTCAGAGAATCAGTAGGGAGAGCTGATATGACTCTTTAAGCCGGCAAACGAAAGAAATAGGAGAGGGCACCGTAACACCTTCCACACTAGTTACTGTGGTGACCCTCCACACTAGTTACTGAGGTGACCCTCCACACTAGTTACTGTGGTGACCTTCCACACTTGTTACTGTGGTGACCCTCCACACTAGTTACAGAGGTGACCCTCCACACTAGTTACTGTGGTGACCTTCCACACTAGTTACTGTGGTGACCCTCCACACTAGTTACTGTATTGACCCTCCACAACAGTTACTGTTGTAACCCTCCACACCAGTTAAAGAGGTGACCCTGCACACTAGATACTGTGGTAACCCTCCACATTAGATACAGAGGCGACCCTCCACACTAGATACTGTGGTAACCCTCCACACTAGTTACTGAGGTGACCCTCCACACCAGTTACTGTTGTAACCCTCCACACTAGTTACTTAGGTGACCCTCGACACTAGTTACTGTGGTAACCCTCCAAACTATTTACTGAGGTGACCCTCGACACTAGTTACTGTGATGACCCTCCTCACTAGTTACTGTGGAAACCCTCCAAACTAGTTACAGTGGGGACCTTCCACACTAGTTACTGAGATGACCCTCCACACTAGTTACTATTGTAACCTTCCACACTAGTTACTAAGGTGATCTTCCACACTAGTTCCTGAGGCGACCTTCACACTAGCTACATAGGTGACCCTCCGCCGTAGTTACTGAGGTGACCTTCCACACTAGTTACAGAGGTGACCCTCCACACTAGATACTGTGGTAACCCTCCACACTAGTTACTGAGATAACCCTCCACACTAGTTATTCTGGTAACCCTCCACATTAGTTACTATGGTGACCTTCCACACTAGTTACTGAGAAGACCTTCCAAACTAGTTACTGTGGTAACCTTTCACACTAGTTACTAAGGTGACTTTCCACACTAGTTACTGAGATAACCCTCCACACTAGTTATTCTGGTAACCCTCCACATTAGTTACTGTGGTGACCTTCCACACTAGTTACTGAGAAGACCTTCCAAACTAGTTACTGTGGTAACCTTTCACACTAGTTACTAAGGTGACTTTCCACACTAGTTCCTGAGATGACCTCCACACTAGCTACTGAGGTGACCCTCCGCTATAGTTACTGAGATGACCCTCCACACTAGTTACTGTGGTGAACTCCCCACTTGTTACTGTGGTGACCTCCATACTACATAATGATGTGACCTCCATACTACATAATGATGTGACCTCCATACTACATAATGATGTGACCCTCCACACTAGTTACTGAGGTGACCCTCCACACTAGTTACTGTGGTGACCTTCCACACTTGTTACTGTGGTGACCCTCCTCACCAGTTACTCAGGTGACCCTCCACACTAGTTACTGTGGTGACAGTCCACACTAGTAATCAGGTGATCATCAACACTAGTCACTGTGGTGACCCTCTTCACTAGTCACTGTGGTTACCCTCTTCACTAGTTACTGTAGTGACCCTCCTCACTAGTTACTGTTGAAACCCTCCACACTAGTTGCAGAGGTGACCCTCCACACTAGAAACTGTGGAAATCCTCCACACTAGTTACTGAGGTGACCCTCCAATATAGTTACTGAGGTGACCCTCCACACTAGAGACTGAGGTGACCCTCCACACCAGTTACTGTGGTAACCCTCCACACTAGTTATTGAGGTGACCCTCGACACTAGTTACTGTGGTAACCCTCCAAACTATTTACTAAGGTGACCCTCGACACTAGTTACTGTGGTGACCCTACTCACTAGTTACTGTGGTAACCCTCCAAACTAGTTACTGAAGTGACCCTACACACCAGTTTCTCTGGTAACTCTCCACAATAGTTACAGTGGTGACCTTCCACACGAGTTACTGAGGTGACCTTCCACACTAGATACTGAGATGGCCTTCCACACTTGTTACTGAGGTGACCCTCCACACTAGTTACTGTGGTGACCTTCCACACTTGTTACTGTGGTGACCCTCCACACTAGTTACTGAGCTGACCCTCCACACTAGTTACTGTGGTGACAGTCGCCACTAGTTACTCAGGTGATCATCCTCAGTAGTTACTGTGGTGACCTTCCACACTAGTTACTGTTGTAACCCTCCACTCTAGTTACAGAGGTGACCCTGCACACTAAATACTGTGGTAACCCTCCACACTAGTTACAGAGGAGAACCTCCACACTAGATACTGTGGTAACCCTCCACACTAGTTACTGAAGTGACCCTCCACACTTGTTATTCTCGTAACCCTCAACATTAGTTCCTGTGGTGACCTTCCAAACTAGTTACTGAGAAGACCCTCCACACTAGTTACTGTGGTAACCTTCCAAACTAGTTACTAAGGTGACCTTCCACACTAGTTCCTGAGATGACCTCCACACTAGCTACTGAGGTGACCCTCCGCTGTAGTTACTGAGATGACCCTCCACACTAGTTACTGTGGTCACCCTCCACTCTAGTTACTGTGGAGAACTTCCCAATAGTTACTGTTGTGACCTCCATATTACATAATGATGTGACCCTCCACACTAGTTACTGAAGTGACCCTCCACACTAGTTACTGTGG
Source organism: Procambarus clarkii (assembly GCF_040958095.1). Classification (NCBI taxonomy): domain Eukaryota; kingdom Metazoa; phylum Arthropoda; class Malacostraca; order Decapoda; family Cambaridae; genus Procambarus; species Procambarus clarkii. The sequence goes on from NC_091169.1 coordinate 8,943,018, forward strand.
TGACCTTCCACACTAGTTACTGTGGTGACCCTCCACACTAGTTACTGAAGTGATCCTCCACACTAGTTACTGTGGTGACCTTCCACACTTGTTACTGTGGTGACCCTCCACACTAGTTACTGTGGTGACCCTCCACACTAGTTACTGTGGTGACTGTCCACACTAGTTACTGTGGTGACCCTCCACTCTAGTTACTGTGGTGAACTCCCCACTAGTTACTGTGGTGACCTCCATACTACATAATTGTGTGGACCTCCACACTAGTTACTGAGGTGACCCTCCACACTAGTTACTGTGGTGACCTTCCACACTTGTTAGTGTGGAGACCCTCCACACTAGTTACTGAGGTGACCCTCCACACTAGTTACTGTGGTGACATTCCACACTAGTTACTGTGGTGACCCTCCACACTAGTTACTGTAGTGACCCTCCACAACAGTTACTGTTGTAACCCTCCACACTAGTTACTGAGGTGACCCTCCACACTAGTTACTGTGATGACCTTCCACACTTGTTACTGTGGTGACCCTCCACACTAGATACTGAGGTGACCCTCCACACTAGTTACTGTGGTGACAGTCCACACTAGTTATTCAGGTGACCCTCCACACTAGTTACTGTAGTGACCCTCCACAACAGTACTGTTGTAACCCTCCACACTAGTTAAAGAGGTGACCCTTCACACTAGATACTGTGGTAACCCTTCACACTAGTTACTGAGATGACCCTCCACACTAGGTACTGTGGTGACCTTCCACACTAGTTACTATAGTAGCCTTCCACACTAGTTACTAAGGTGACCTTCCACACTCGTTCCTGAGTTGACCTTCACACTAGCTACTGAGGTGACCCTCCGCCGTAGTTACTGAGGTGACCTTCCACACTTGTTACTGAGGTGACCCTTCACACTAGTTACTGTGGTGACCTTCCACACTTGTTACTGTGGTGACCCTCCACTCTAGTTACTGAGGTAACCCTCCACACTAGTTACTGTGGTGACAGTCCCCACTAGTTACTCAGGTGATCATCCTCAGTAGTTACTGTGGTGACCTCCATACTACATAATTGTGTGGACCTCTACACTAGTTACAGAGGTGACCCTCCACACTAAATACTGTGGTAACCCTCCACACTAGTTACAGAGGTGACCCTCCACACTAGATACTGTGGTAACCCTCCACACTAGATACTGAGGTGACCGTCCACACTAGTTATTCTGGTAACCCTCCACGTTAGTTACTGTGGTGACCTTCCACACTAGTTACTGAGAAGACCCTCCACACTAGTTACTGTGGTAACCTTCCACACTAGTTACTAAGGTGACCTTCCACACTAGTTCCTGAGATGACCTCCACACTAGGTACTGAGGTGACCCTCTACACTAGTTACTGTGGTGACCCTCCACACTAGTTACTGAGGTGACCCTCTACAGTAGTTACTGTGGTGACAGTCCACAGTAGTTACTGTGGTGACCCTCCACTCTAGTTACTGAGGTGAACTCCCCACTAGTTACTGTGGTGACCTCCATACTACATAATGATGTGACCCTCCACACTAGTTACTGTGGTGACCTTCCACACTAGTTACTGAGGTGACCCTTGTTACGGTGCCCTCTCCTCTTTCTTTCGTTTGCCTGCATTAAGAGTCACATCAGCTCTCCCTACTGATTCTCTGAGGTTCAGGGAGTCTATTGATATATGTGTCGACCAGACCGGCTGCCAGTTAAGGGAGAAAGTTACATTATAAGTTGTAAGTAAGGGGAAATTGGCGACCTGATATAAAATGAAAGAGTATCCCCTACTGCAGATATGACGTTCTGGAAGGGACACTAGCTGATCGCGGATTGGCTGACTTAGGTCGCGGGCGACCAATCAGGGCCCCCCAACACGTCACCGAGTGCCCAGGGCGGCGCCAACGTCAGAGTCGTCCTGACTGTGAAGGCGAGAGGACGCACCTCGGTCAGCTCTCAAGGATTTGAGGCTCTACAAGCCCTTCTTAGTGGATTAGTGCTGGCTATCGCAGCCCATCTTACGTATTGGAGACCCCGCGCTTCTGGGAAGCAAAAATGAACCAAGTTTATTGAGCAAAAGAGTGCCAAACATGGAAAATATTCGGCGACGACGCTGGGCGGCGACGCTGGACGTTGAAAGCCCGGAAAGGTGTGGCGCGTAAGCCTAGCTGTGACCGGGTCACACCCACTGAGGGTTTTGGAAGGACGACACCGTGCCTAGGACAAGGAGCAACGCCTTGTGGAAGGGGCGAGTGTGGGAAAATAGTGGTTAGCTCAGTGCTTATCGATTAACCAGGATTGGGATAGCTGAATCTCAGGGATTGGAACTGCGACGACGCGAAGGCTTCACGACACCTGAGGACCTGTGGAACGTTCCTGGATCGTCAAGGATCGATTCAGGAAGCGTGGGAACCTCACACCATCGAGGTACAGGCGTCGTGAGCCAGGAATGTAAGGTAGATCATTTTCCCTCCCATTACCCCTTGTGTGAGTAGGCTAGTTAGGCCACAATATTTACTTATGTATGTGGCAATAGGACATTAATACTTTAGTAGTAGAGTAGGCTGCAAGGCAGCTTGTGTCCAGGACTGTCAGAGGGGACAGTGTGTATGGACGGCAGGACAGTGAAGAAGAGGTGCCGACGTGGTGAAGAGGCCCTCCTGTGAGAGAGTGTGGGACTCCTGTCTTTCTGCCCAGTTGAAGGAGTGTTGGAGGTCGTGGAAGAAGAGGCTGACGATCTCCAGACTTATTATCCATATTTTCATATTCAGGTATTACTTGTGATTGTATGTGTGTGTTCATGTAATTTGCGTCAGTAAATTCACACATTTTATCACTGTGTTTAAGTGTGCCTCCATTATAATATTTCTCTATGAGCATACACGAAGGTTATTATAGTACCACCTAAGGAACACTACGTTCTCTATAGAGGTTCTTATTGCCTGGAGAGTGGTAAAAGCAGCACAGACTCATTAAAGTGTACCCTTAGCCATCCGATCAGTATCAGTGCCTAAATGGTGGCAACTAGTAAAGTAGTGGCTAGAGAGAGGTAAGCCACACAGACTTTCTGAGAGAGTACCCTGGGCTGACAATCCAATAGCAAATATATGGGAGTTGCAACCTTCTGGCAACAAACAATATATAATACACCCACTGAACTGCATCGCTGGGGTGCAGATATAATAACCCAGCTGGCGACCTTGTTAAGAAGAAGATAGAGAAGACAGGTGGGAAAGGACTTCCTGCAACCTTTTTGTCTGGCAGGCAAGACTCAGTGAGGTTATGGTTATAAGGTAAGCCTGAGTCTTCCTTCACTCCTCCACGGGTCTAGGCCGCAACTGTTAACATCAGTTTCCCCATGTTTGACTGAAGGGCTTCCAGGGTGAATCAGTGGCACCCCCTTTTGTGGTGGAAGCAAAGACCTGCGGAGGTGGGCATTGTTGGTCCTCTCCTGTGGGACCAAGGAGACTCCGGTGAATCCCGGAAATCGGAGGGGCTGACTATTCGGCCTTTTGAGCCCCTAGCAGCTGAGTGCCAGCAGAGCCCCGGCCCACCCCCACGTGACACCCTCCACACTAGTCACTGTGGTGACAGTCCACACTAGTTACTCAGGTGATCATCCACACTTTTTACTGTGGTGACCTTCCACACTAGTTACTGTGGTGACCCTCCACACTAGTTACTGAGGTGACCCTCCACACTAGTTACTGTGGTGACCTTCCACACTTGTTACTGTGGTGACCCTCCACACTAGTTACAGAGGTGACCCTCCACACTAGTTACTGTGGTGACCTTCCACACTAGTTACTGTGGTGACCCTCCACACTAGTTACTGTATTGACCCTCCACAACAGTTACTGTTGTAACCCTCCACACCAGTTAAAGAGGTGACCCTGCACACTAGATACTGTGGTAACCCTCCACATTAGATACAGAGGCGACCCTCCACACTAGATACTGTGGTAACCCTCCACACTAGTTACTGAGGTGACCCTCCACACCAGTTACTGTTGTAACCCTCCACACTAGTTACTTAGGTGACCCTCGACACTAGTTACTGTGGTAACCCTCCAAACTATTTACTGAGGTGACCCTCGACACTAGTTACTGTGATGACCCTCCTCACTAGTTACTGTGGAAACCCTCCAAACTAGTTACAGTGGGGACCTTCCACACTAGTTACTGAGATGACCCTCCACACTAGTTACTATTGTAACCTTCCACACTAGTTACTAAGGTGACCTTCCACACTAGTTCCTGAGGCGACCTTCACACTAGCTACATAGGTGACCCTCCGCCGTAGTTACTGAGGTGACCTTCCACACTAGTTACAGAGGTGACCCTCCACACTAGATACTGTGGTAACCCTCCACACTAGTTACTGAGATAACCCTCCACACTAGTTATTCTGGTAACCCTCCACATTAGTTACTGTGGTGACCTTCCACACTAGTTACTGAGAAGACCTTCCAAACTAGTTACTGTGGTAACCTTTCACACTAGTTACTAAGGTGACTTTCCACACTAGTTCCTGAGATGACCTCCACACTAGCTACTGAGGTGACCCTCCGCTATAGTTACTGAGATGACCCTCCACACTAGTTACTGTGGTGAACTCCCCACTAGTTACTGTGGTGACCTCCATACTACATAATGATGTGACCTCCATACTACATAATGATGTGACCCTCCACACTAGTTACTGAGGTGACCCTCCACACTAGTTACTGTGGTGACCTTCCACACTTGTTACTGTGGTGACCCTCCACACCAGTTACTCAGGTGACCCTCCACACTAGTTACTGTGGTGACAGTCCACACTAGTAATCAGGTGATCATCAACACTAGTCACTGTGGTGACCCTCTTCACTAGTCACTGTGGTGACCCTCTTCACTAGTTACTGTAGTGACCCTCCTCACTAGTTACTGTTGAAACCCTCCACACTAGTTGCAGAGGTGACCCTCCACACTAGAAACTGTGGAAATCCTCCACACTAGTTACTGAGGTGACCCTCCAATATAGTTACTGAGGTGACCCTCCACACTAGAGACTGAGGTGACCCTCCACACCAGTTACTGTGGTAACCCTCCACACTAGTTATTGAGGTGACCCTCGACACTAGTTACTGTGGTAACCCTCCAAACTATTTACTAAGGTGACCCTCGACACTAGTTACTGTGGTGACCCTACTCACTAGTTACTGTGGTAACCCTCCAAACTAGTTACTGAAGTGACCCTACACACCAGTTTCTCTGGTAACTCTCCACAATAGTTACAGTGGTGACCTTCCACACGAGTTACTGAGGTGACCTTCCACACTAGATACTGAGATGGCCTTCCACACTTGTTACTGAGGTGACCCTCCACACTAGTTACTGTGGTGACCTTCCACACTTGTTACTGTGGTGACCCTCCACACTAGTTACTGAGCTGACCCTCCACACTAGTTACTGTGGTGACAGTCGCCACTAGTTACTCAGGTGATCATCCTCAGTAGTTACTGTGGTGACCTTCCACACTAGTTACTGTTGTAACCCTCCACTCTAGTTACAGAGGTGACCCTGCACACTAAATACTGTGGTAACCCTCCACACTAGTTACAGAGGTGACCCTCCACACTAGATACTGTGGTAACCCTCCACACTAGTTACTGAAGTGACCCTCCACACTAGTTATTCTCGTAACCCTCAACATTAGTTCCTGTGGTGACCTTCCAAACTAGTTACTGAGAAGACCCTCCCCACTAGTTACTGTGGTAACCTTCCAAACTAGTTACTAAGGTGACCTTCCACACTAGTTCCTGAGATGACCTCCACACTAGCTACTGAGGTGACCCTCCGCTGTAGTTACTGAGATGACCCTCCACACTAGTTACTGTGGTCACCCTCCACTCTAGTTACTGTGGAGAACTTCCCAATAGTTACTGTTGTGACCTCCATATTACATAATGATGTGACCCTCCACACTAGTTACTGAAGTGACCCTCCACACTAGTTACTGTGGTGACCTTCCACACTTGTTACTGTGGTGACCCTCCACACTAGTTACTGAGGTGACCCTCCACACTAGTTACTGTGGTGACTGTCCACACTAGTTACTGTGGTGACCCTCCACTCTAGTTACTGTGGTGAACTCCCCACTAGTTACTGTGGTGACCTCCATACTACATAATTGTGTGGACCTCCACACTAGTTACTGAGGTGACCCTCCACACTAGTTACTGTGGTGACCTTCCACACTTCTTAGTGTGGAGACCCTCCACACTAGTTACTGAGGTGACCCTCCACACTAGTTACTGTGGTGACATTCCACACTAGTTACTGTGGTGACCCTCCACACTAGTTACTGTAGTGACCCTCCACAACAGTTACTGTTGTAACCCTCCACACTAGTTACTGAGGTGACCCTCCACACTAGTTACTGTGATGACCTTCCACACTTGTTACTGTGGTGACCCTCCACACTAGATACTGAGGTGACCCTCCACACTAGTTACTGTGGTGACAGTCCACACTAGTTATTCAGGTGACCCTCCACACTAGTTACTGTAGTGACCCTCCACAACAGTACTGTTGTAACCCTCCACACTAGTTAAAGAGGTGACCCTTCACACTAGATACTGTGGTAACCCTTCACACTAGTTACTGAGATGACCCTCCACACTAGGTACTGTGGTGACCTTCCACACTAGTTACTATAGTAGCCTTCCACACTAGTTACTAAGGTGACCTTCCACACTCGTTCCTGAGTTGACCTTCACACTAGCTACTGAGGTGACCCTCCGCCGTAGTTACTGAGGTGACCTTCCACACTTGTTACTGAGGTGACCCTTCACACTAGTTACTGTGGTGACCTTCCACACTTGTTACTGTGGTGACCCTCCACTCTAGTTACTGAGGTAACCCTCCACACTAGTTACTGTGGTGACAGTCCCCACTAGTTACTCAGGTGATCATCCTCAGTAGTTACTGTGGTGACCTCCATACTACATAATTGTGTGGACCTCTACACTAGTTACAGAGGTGACCCTCCACACTAAATACTGTGGTAACCCTCCACACTAGTTACAGAGGTGACCCTCCACACTAGATACTGTGGTAACCCTCCACACTAGATACTGAGGTGACCGTCCACACTAGTTATTCTGGTAACCCTCCACGTTAGTTACTGTGGTGACCTTCCACACTAGTTACTGAGAAGACCCTCCACACTAGTTACTGTGGTAACCTTCCACACTAGTTACTAAGGTGACCTTCCACACTAGTTCCTGAGATGACCTCCACACTAGGTACTGAGGTGACCCTCCGCTGTAGTTACTGAGATGATCCTCCACACTAGTTACTGTGGTGAACTCCCCACTAGTTACTGTGGTGACCTCCATACTACATAATGATTTGACCTCCATACTACATAATGATGTGACCCTCCACACTAGTTACTGAGGTGACCCTCCACACTAGTAACTGTGGTGACCTTCCACACTTGTTACTGTGGTGACCCTCCACACTTGTTACTTAGGTGACCCTCCACACTAGTTACTGTGGTGACAGTCCACAGTAGTTACTGTGGTGACCCTTCACTCTAGTTACTGTGGTGACCTTCCACACTAGTTACTAAGGTGACCTTCCACACTAGTTCCTGAGATGACCTCCACACTAGGTACTGAGGTGACCCTCCGCTGTAGTTACTGAGATGATCCTCCACACTAGTTACTGTGGTGAACTCCCCACTAGTTTCTGTGGTGACCTCCATACTATATAATGATGTGACCCTCCATACTACATAATGATGTGACCCTCCACACTAGTTACTGAGGTGACCCTCCACACTATTTTTTGTGGTTGTTACGGCCCTGTTGGGTCGCAACCGGGTTCTTCTCTGATGTTATTAGAGTTTGAGTATCCGGCCCCAAGTTAGTAGTGGCTTTCAAGGGGTTTGTTCCGTAACGCAAGTTAAATTAAAGGGGAAGGGATTCAAATGCACTGCTTAATATATATATTTCAACAACCACCATAAATAAATATCTCACAGTCACTCGCGGGGGCTATACCTACACTTATGTACAATAACTTGTCTTCCTCCGAAGACTAAGGATGTTTCACAGTGCTCAAGATGAGTAGCCCTGGTTCTCTTCTTTGTGGCCCACGATGAATCCTTTGATTCTCTCTGCGAATCTACCCTGGCCACAGGCCAGCCAAATCACAGTCCCACTGGGTGCACCGTCGTGGAGGCCTTCAACCACAAATCCAGCCTGTAGCTGGCAGGTTCCAATCAGCTCCGCTGTGTAGGCCACTCCACGACCGATACTAGGGTTGCGAGCCCTAGGCAGGAGCCTCGTGTGATTCCGCAGATCACTCTCCTTTCTCCGCACCACAGTAGCTAGTCTCTTCCACCAGCCAGCCCCCAGATAAGACGATTCCAGGTACTGCCACGTCACAGGCAGGCTAACACACTCAACAGTGTTCGGCCGGGGGTGACTCACAGCTTCTGCAGCAAACACGTGGAGAGACTTTGGCTGCCTTGGGTAGACTGATCCATCGTCCTTTACAGCAGTCCCAGGTCGACTTTGTAATCAGACACGTCATTAGTGCTGGGGACACTCTAGGGCACCTCACTTACAGGCTTAGACACAAACGCCCACCTATCCACTCCATAGATGGCGTTGCTGTCTAAGCACCACCTCACCAGAGGTCAGCAGCGGCTATGTTATGAGCTGATCAAGACGGGAATCCAGCACCTGTGGCCAGTATATCCCGTCCTCACTAGATGGCGCTGTCCATATGGAGGGGGTTTCTGCAGCAGATTCACAGACAGCGTTGTCGTCACTGCTCCGTGCTCGGACGCTGGACTCGGGTCCGTAACAGTGGTGACCTTCCACACTTGTTACTGTGGTGACCCTCCCCACTAGTTACTGAGGTGACCCTCCACACTAGTTACTGTGGTGACAGTCCACACTAGTCACTCAGGTGATCATCCACAATTTTTATTGTGGTGACCTTCCACACTAGTTAATGAGGTGACCCTTCACACTAGTTACTGTGGTGACCTTCCACACTTGTACTTGTTACTGTGGTGACCCTCCACACTAGTTACTAAGGTGACCCTCCACACTAGTTACTGTGGTGACAGTCCACACTTGTTATTCAGGTGATCATCCACACTAGTTACTGTGGTGACCTTCCACACTAGTTACTGTGGTGACCCTCCACAACAGTTACTGTTGTAACCCTCCACACTAGTTAAAGAGGTGACCCTGCACACTAGATACTGTGGTAACCCTCCACACTAGTTACTGTGGTGACCCTCCACACTAGTTACTGTAGTGACCCTCCACACCAGTTACTGTTGTAACCCTCCACACTAGTTACTGAGGTGACCCTCGACACTAGTTACTGTGGTAACCCTCCAAACTATTTACTGAGGTGACCCTCGACACTAGATACTGTGTTGACCTTGCTCACTAGTTACTGTGGTAACCCTCCAAACTAGTTACTGAGGTGACCCTCCCCACTAGTTTCTCTGGTAACCCTCCACATTAGTTACTGTGGTGACATTCCACACTAGTTACTGAGATGACCCTCCACACTAGTTACTATAGTAACCTTCCACACTAGTTACTAAGGTGACCTTCCACACTAGTTCCTGAGGTGACCGCCACACTAGCTACTGAGGTGACCCTCCACTCTAGTTACTGTGGTGAACTCCCCACTAGTTACTGTGGTGACCTCCACACTACATAATGATGTGACCCTCCACACTAGTTACTAAGGTGAAACTCCACACAAGTTACTGTGGTGACCTTCCACACATGTTATTGTGGTGACCCTTCACACTAGTTACTGAGGTGACCCTCCACACTAGTTACTGTGGTGACAGTCCACACTAGTTAATCAGGTGATCATCCACACTAGTTACTGTGGTGACCCTCTTCACTAGTTACTGTGGTGACCCTCCTCACTAGTTACTGTTGTAACTCTCCACACTAGTTGCAGAGGTGACCCTCCACTCTAGAAACTGTGGTAACCCTCCACACTAGTTACTGAGGTGACCCTCCACACTAGTTACTGAGGTGACCCTCCACACCAGTTACTGTGGTAACCCTCCAAACTATTAACTGAGGTGACCCTCGACACTAGTTACTGTGGTGACCCTACTCACTAGTTACTGTGGTAACCCTCCACATTAGTTACTGTGGTGACCTTCCACACGAGTTACTGAGATGACCCTTCACACTAATTACTCTGGTAACCTTCCACACTAGACACTGAGGTGACTTTCCACACTAGCTACTGTGGTGACCCTACACACTAGTTATTGAGGTGACCTAAACACTAGTTACTGAGGTGACCCTCCACACTAGTTACTGAGGTGACCCTCCGCTGTAGTTACTAAGATGAACCTCCACACTAGTTACTGTGGTCACCCTCCACTCTAGGTACTGTGGTACACTCCCCACTAGTTAGTGAGGTGACCTCCACACTACATAATGATGTGACCCTCCACACTAGTTACTGAGGTGGCCCTCCACACTATTTACTCAGGTGATCATCCACAATAGTTACTGTGGTGACCTTCCACACTAGTTTCTGTGGTGACCCTCCACACTAGTTACTGTAGTGACCCTCCGCAATAGTTAATGTGGTGACTCTCCACACTAGTTACTGTGGTAAGCCTCCACAATAGTTACTATGGTGACCCTCCACACTAGTTACTGAGGTGACCCTCCACACTGCTTTCTGTGGTGACCCTCCACACTAGTCACTGTTGTGACCCTCCACACTAGTTACTGTCGTGACCCACCACACCAGTTACTGTGGTGACCCTCCACACTAGTTACTGTGGTGATCATCCACACTAGTTATTGTGGTTAGCCTCCACACTAGTTACTGTGGTTATCCTCCACACTTGTTACTGAGGTGACTTTCCACAATAGATACTGTGGTGACCCTACACACTAGTTACTGAGGTGACCTCCACACTAGTTACTGAGGTTACCCCCCACACTAGTTACTGAGGTGACCCTCCACACTAGTTACTGTAGTGACCCTCCACACTAGTTACTGTGGTAACCCTCCACACTAGTTACTGTGGACACCCTCCACACTAGTTACTGTGGTGACCTTCCACACTACTTACTGTGGACACCCTCCACACTAGTTACTGTGGACACCCTACACACTAGTTACTGTGATAACCCTCCACACTTCTTATTGTGGTGACCATCCACACTAGTTACTGAGGTGACCCTCCACACCAGTTACTGTGGTAACCCTTCACATTTGTTACTGTGGTGACCTTCCACACTAGTTACTGACATGACCCTCCACACTAGTTACTGACATGACCCTCCACACTAGATACTGTGGTAACATTCCACAGTAGATACTGAGGTGACCTTCCACACTAATTCCTGAGGTGATCCTCCAACCTTGTTACTTAGGTGACCCTCCGCAGTAGTTACTGTGGTGACCCTCCACAGTAGTTACTAAGGTTACCCTCCTCACTAGTTACTATGGTAATCCTCTACACTAGATACTGAGGTGATTCTCCACACTAGTTAATATGGTAACACTCCACACTAGTTACTATGGTGACGCTCCAAGCTAGTTACTGAGTTTACCCTCCACAATAGTTACTTTGGTGACCCTACACACTAGTTACTGAGTTGACCCTCCTCACTACTTACTATGGTAACCCTCCACACTTGTTACTGAGGTAACCCTCCGCACTACTGTGGTGACCCTCCGCACTACTGTGGTGACCCTACACACTACTGTGGTGACCCTACACACTACTTACTGTGATGACCCTTCACGCTAATTACTGATGTGACCCTCCACACTAGTTAGTATGGTGACCCTCCACACTATTTACTGTGGTGACCCTCCACACTAATTACTGTGGTGACCCTCCAAGCTAGTTACTGAGTTTACCCTCCACACTAGTTACTGAGCTGATCCTCCACACCAGTTCTTGTGGGGAACCCTCCACACTAGTTACTAAGATGACCCTCCACACTAGTTACTGTTGTGACCCTGCTCACTGGTTACTGAGTTAACCCTCCACACTACTTACTGTGGTAACGCTCCACACTAGTTACTGTGGTAACCCTCCTTACTACTCAGGTGACCCTCCATACTAGTTACTGTGGTGACCCTCCACACTAGATACTGTGGTGACCCTCAACACTAATTACTGCATGTAGTAACCCTCCACACTAGTTTTTCAGGTGACCCTCCACACTAGTTACTGTGGTAACCCTCCACACTAGTTACTGTGGTGACCCTCTACACTAGTTTCTGTGGTGACCTCCACACTAGTTACAGAGGTGACCCTCCACTAGTTACTGTGGTAACCCTCCACACTAGTTACAGTGGTGACCCTCGACAATATTTACTGTGGTGACCCTCCACACTAGTTGCTGTGGTGACCCTCCACACTAGTTGCTGTGGTGACCCTCCACACTAGTTGCTGTGGTGACCCTCCACACTATTTACTGAGGTGACCATCCATACTAGTTACTGTGGTGACCCTCCAGACTAGTTACTGTGGTGACCCTCCATACTAGTTACTGTGGTGACCCTCCATACTAGTTACTGTGGTGACTGAGGTGACCCTACACACTAGTTACTGTGGTGACCCTCCACAATAGTTATTCAGGTGACCCTACACACTAGTTACTGTGGTAACCCTCCACACTAGTTAATGTGGTGACCCTCCACACTATTTTCTCTGGTGACCCTCAACACTAGTTACTGTGGTAACCCTCCACACTAGTTACTCAGTAGACCGTTCACAATAGTTACTGAGGTTACCCTCCTCACTAGTTACTGTGGTAACCCTCCACACTAGTTACTGTGATGACCCCCCCACACTAGTTACTGAGGTGACACGCCACACTCGTTTGTGAGTTGAACCTACACACTAGTTACTGAGGAGACCCTGCACACAACTTACTGTGGTGACCCTCCACACTAGTTACTGTGGTGACCCTCCACACTAGTTACTGTTGTGACCCTCCACACGACTGTGGTGACCCTCCACACTAATTACTGTGGTGACCCTCCACACTAGTTACTGTGGTGATCCTCCACACTAAATACTGATGTGACACTCCACACTAGTTACTGTGGTGTTATTCCACACTAGTTACTGTGAAGACCCTCCACACTAGTTTCTGTGGTGACCTTCACGCTAGTTACTGAGGTTACCCTCTGCAGTAGTTACTGAGGAGACCCTCCATAATACTTGCTGTGGTAACCCTCCGCACTACTCAGGTGACCCTCCATACTAGTTACTGTGGCAACCCTCCACACTATTTACAGAGGTGACCTTCCACACGTGTTACTGTGGTGACCCTCCACACTAGTTACTGGTGAGACCCTCTACACTAGTTACTGTGGTGACCCTCCACACTAGTTACTGTGGTGACCTTCCACACTAGTTACAGTGGTGACCCTCCACACTAGTTACTGTGGTGACCCTATACACTAGTTACTGTGGTGACCTTCAACACTAGTTACTTCCGTAACCCTACACACTAGTTACCATGGTGACCCTCCTCACTAGTTACTGGAGTGACCTTCTACACAAGTTACTGTGGTGACCTTCCACACTTGTTATTGTGGTGACCCTTCACACTAGTTACTGAGGTGACCCATCACACAAGTTACTATGGTGACAGTCCACACTAGTTAATCAGGTGATCATCCACACAAGTTACGGTGGTGACCCTCCTCACTAGTTACTGTGGTGACCCTCTTCACTAGTTACTGTGGTGACCCTCCTCTCTAGTTACTGTTGTAACTCTCCACACTAGTTGCAGAGGTGACCCTCCACTCTAGAAACTGTGGTAACCCTCCACACTAGTTACTAAGGTGACCCTCTACACTAGTTACTGAGGTGACCCTCCACACCAGTTACTGTGGTAACCCTCTACACTAGTTATTGAGGTGACCCTCGACACTAGTTACTGTGGTAACCCTCCAAACTATTTACTGAGGTGACCCTGGACACTAGTTACTGTGGTAACCCTCCACATTAGTTACTGTGGTGACCCTCCACACTAGTTACTCTGGTAACCTTCCACACTAGATACTGAGGTGACCTTCCACACTTGTTACCGAGGTGACTTTCCACACTAGTCACTGTGGTGACCCTACACACTAGTTATTGAGGTGACCTAAACACTAGTTACTGAGGTGACCCTCAGCTGTAGTTAATGAGATGAACCTCCACACTAGTTACTGTGGTGACCGTCCACTCTAATTACTGTTGTGACCTTCTACACTAGTTACTGTGGTGACCCTCCACTCTAATTACTGTGGTGACCTCCACTCTAATTACTGTGGTGACCTCCACAATAGTTACTGATGTGACTCTCCACACTTGTTACTGTGGTGACCCTCCACAATAGTTACTGTGGTGACCTCCACACTACATAGTGAGGTGAACCTCCACAATAGAACCTCCACAAAAGGGTTGTGACCCTTCACACTAGATACTGTGGTGACCTTCCACACTAGTTAATGAGGTGACCTCCACGCTAGTTACTGAGGTTACCCTTCACACTACTGTGGTGACCTCCACTAATTACTGAGGTGACCCTCCACACTAGTTACTTTGGTGACCCTCCACGCTAGTTACTGGGGTTACCCTCCACACTAGTTTCTGAGATGACCCTCCATACTAGTTACTGTGGTGACCCTCCACTCTAATTACTGTGGTGACCGCCACACTAGTTACTGTGGTGACCCTCCACAATAGTTACTGTGGTGACCTCCACACTGGATACTGTGGTGACCCTCCATACTAGTTACTGTGGTGACCCTTCACACTAGTTACAGCAGTGGTGAGCCTCTACACTAGTTACTGTGGTAACCCTCTACAATAGTTACAGATGTGACCCTGCACACTAGTTACAGTGGTAACCCTCCGCATTACTCAGGTGACCCTCCACACTAATTGCAAAGGGGACCTTCCACACGTGTTACTGTGGTGACCCTCCACACTAGTTACTGGTGTGACCCTCCACACTAGTTACTGTGGTGACCCTCCACACTAGTTACTGTTGTGACCTTCCACACTAGTTACTGCGGTGACCTTCCACACTAGTTACTGTGGTGACCCTCCAAAATAGTTACTGTGGTGACCTCCACACTGGATACTGTGGTGACCCTCCACACTAGTTACTGTGGTGACCCTTCACACTAGTTACAGCAGTGGTGAGCCTCTACACTAGTTACTGTGGTAACCCTCTACAATAGTTACAGATGTGACCCTGCACACTAGTTACTGTGGTAACCCTCCGCATTACTCAGGTGACCCTCCACACTAATTACAGAGGGGACCTTCCACACGTGTTACTGTGGTGACCCTCCACACTAGTTACTGGTGTGACCCTCCACACTAGTTACTGTGGTTTTACGAACCCGGATCCAGCGTCCGAGCACGGAGCAGTAACGACCACGCCATCTGTGGGTCAGCTCCCGAAACCCCCGCCAAACGGACGTCGACACCTGGTGAGGACGGCGAATACCGGCCACAAGGGCCAGTTTCCAGTCCCGTTCAGCACTCTACACCGCCGCTGCTGACCTCTGGTGAGGTGGTGCTCAGGCACCAGCGCCATCTATGGAGTGGATAGGTGGGCGTTTGTGTCTGAGCCTGTAAGTGAGGTGCCTTAGTGTGTCCCAGTTATTGATGACGTGTCTGCTTACAGAGTCGACCTGGGACTGCTGTGATGGAAGTGGAATGAGTCTACCCGAGGCAGCCAGTCTCCATACCTTGAACTTTGCTGCAGCAGTTGTGAAGCCGTCCCCCCCCCCCCCCCCGGAAGAACACTGTGGTGTGTTAGTCTGCCAGTGAAGTGGTAGTAAAAGGATTACCCGGGACCGACTGTTGGAGACGATCATCCACTGGGGTATTGAGGACAGGAGGGTGATTTGTGATATCACTCGAGACTCCTGTCTAGGGTGTTTACCCTAATATCGTTCGTGGAGTGGCCTGACCAGCGTTGCGGGTCTGGAACCTGCCAGCAGACCGACTGGATTTGTGGTTGACGGCCTCCACGGCGGTGCCCCCAGTGGACCTGTGTTTTGGCTGACCTGTGGCCAGGGTAGGCTCAGCATTCTCAGAGGATTCGTTGTGAGGCCACGAGAAAGCACCGAGGACTTAGCACCGAGCGTCTGGATCCAGAGTCTTCAGCAGAAGACTACAGTGAATAATCCCCTTGCATAGTATTAATACCCCTCCCCCTGTGTACTCCTTTTATATCTTATTTATTTATTGGTGGTGGTCAATATATTATATTAAGTTTTTGCCTTTATTTCCCTTCCCCTTTAACTTACTTGCGTCACGGATCACGTCCCTTGATAGCCACTACTGGCTTGGGAACGGATATATATCTTCCTCTAACAACATCAGAGTAAGAACCCCGTTGCGTCCCGAGAGGGCCGTAACATAATTGGCATCCCCAGCGGGATCCGTCCCCTTGTTAAGTATGTTTGACAGGGGTGGTGAAGTGGCGTAATCCCTGTAAATAATTCCCCCTGTGTGTGACGATTGTGACGTTATACGTCCTGTGCGGTGCTCAGAGTGACTAAGTGCGATATTGTGCAGTGCGGTGCTCGCTGTGATTAAGCGATTAAGTGCAATATTGACTAGTGCGGTGCTCAGTGATTCGGTGCAATATTGTAGAGCGAAGTGTTCGCTTGGATTCAGTGCAATATTGGGTAGTGCGGTGCCCGAAGTGATTACGTGCAATATTGGCAAGTGCAGTGTTTGGTGCGATAAAGTGCAATATTGGCGTAGAACAGTGCTCGGTGCGTTAAGTGCTAACGTGTAAGCAGTGTGTTAAGTGCTAAGTGTTCCATCTGTGACAATGGCAGAAAAAGCTACCATCGATGATCTGGACGAGGTTCAGGCTTTTCTGAACAGAGAGGATTGTCTTGCCAGATTAAAATATCTGAGCAAACCAGAGCTTGTACTAGTGAGCGCCTACCTGGAGATCAAGATCCGTGCCAGTGATTCCCGTGTGGAGATCTTGTCCAAGGTACACCGGCACCTGAAGGCAGAAGAGAAACAGGAAGGCGAGACTCCTAGTACAAAGGAAAGTGCAGACATAGCTTCCACGGAAAAGGAAGATAAGGGCAGTGACGTTGACAGTGATGCAGGTGAGCTTAATATCAGCTTCCTAACAGTCAAGATGCGTGCCCTAGAAATTAATCGAGAAATTGAATGGAAGAAGTTAGAAATAGAACGAGAATTAAAAGATAAAGAAATGGAGATGAAAGAAAAAGAATTGGCGATGAGGCGTTTAGAATTAGAAAGAGAAGAAAGAAGAGAAGAACGAGAAAGAGAAGAGAAGCGAGAAAGAGAAGAACGAGAAAGAGAAGAGAAGCGAGAGAGAGAAGAACGAGAAAGAGAGAGAGAAGAGCGAGAGCGAGAAAGAGAAGAACGAGACAGACGAGACAGAGAGGAAAGAGAGAGACAACATGAACTAGAAGTTTTGCGATTAGGCGGTGGTCGGAGGCAAACAACGGACACCAGTAGCTTCGATCCGGTAAGAAACATCAAAATGGTCCCCAAATTCCATGAGAAGGAAGTGTCAAAGTTCTTTGCAGCCTTCGAGAAAGTCGCTGCCTCTTTAGGGTGGCCAAGGGAGAATTGGGCCATCATGATACAGTCAGTCTTGACTGGGAAGGCCCAAATCGCCTACTCTACGTTATCCCTTGACGACTCCGGCGATTACGACAAGGTGAAGAAGGTTGTGCTCATGGCGTACCAATTGGTACCTGAGGCGTATAGGCAAAAGTTCAGAAATCTGAAGAAGACCTCAGAGCACACTTTCACCGAATTCGCCACAATCAAGGAGCGACTTTTCCAGGAATGGTGTGCCTCTCGGAAGGTGGAGACCAAGGAAGACCTCGAGCAGCTGATTCTGCTGGAGGACTTCAAGGATTGTTTGTCTGGAGACCTCAAGACATACTTAGAAGAGCAGCAGGTGGAGACCTTGAGTGCAGCAGCCACCATGGCTGAAGAGTACATCCTGACTCATAGGCCGTCTGCTAAGTACGTCCCGAGGAATTACCAGCGCCGGTTTGACAGACCTCATGACGAAGAAGAAAGACCCGTCCCACAAAGTGCTAAGAAGACGCCCCCAAGTAGCCCTCGAAGAACAAGTCCTAGCAGTCCGAAACACCGGAGTCCAAGGAGGAATATGGTGTGCTGGACTTGTGGGCAGAAAGGGCATGTAGCTGCTAGGTGCCGAGGCAGAAGAGGTGGCAGCGCACGTAGGGAGGTGATGATGATGAGCTGTGTTACACCACCAGCAGGAAACCAGTCTACGACTACGCAGGAAGAACCCAGATTGTTTTCCCCTCACGCTTCAGGCGGGTATGTATCGAGTGATCATACTGGTAGATCAGTTGTAGTGCTCAGAGATAGTGGAGCAGCCCAGTCCCTGATCGTGAAGAGCTCGTTACCCGAGGGAGTAAGTGTGGACGGGAGACAACAGGTTGTCCTGGTTGGGTTTCCTAGGACGCGGTATATCGCCCCCTTAGTGCCAGTACATCTCGACTCTCCTTATTTCAGCGGCACATGTGCGTTGGCAGTAGTCGATACCCTCCCTGTGGCTGGGATTGACGTGGTACTAGCCAACGACTTGGTGACCGATTGGAGCACCAATCTTCCCAAGGTCGCAGACGAGTCTACCGGAACAGCAAGGTCTGAGGTAACTACAGGCAATGGTAATGTCCAGGTAAAGGCAGACCCGGATTCAAACAGGTTTAATTTGTCCTCTCACCCGCAGATCGACAATATTCTAACAGTGTCTCCTGGTTCTTCTCCCGATGAGGAACATGCGGTTACAATAGCAGAAGTACCCGAGCTAGAAGAGAGGCCTTGTGTGCGGGCACCCATGGATACCAACGAGTCTGGAGCGAAGGCGGATGTGTACTTGCAGCCTGGCAAAGTACAATGTATGCTGAACCGGCCAGAGATTCCCCAGACGTCAGAGGTATGTGAGGTATGTGCGAAGGTTCTAGAGCCCTCTTCGATCCAAACCAGGCTAATGGATATAGTCGGTTATGGACATTACAGGCTCAGGAAGCTTATTCCTCAGGTAACCAAATGTTTCTTAGCGGTATTTTTGATTCTCGTATGTGCTCTCAGTGAGGACCGGTGGACGACCCGACGAATGATGGCTCCCATGAACATCGTGAAGAGGTCCCAGGGATTAGAGATTTACACTGCAAGTGTTGCAGTTGAAGAAGGGACCTGGAAGGTGATGGTTGATACAGGAGGTACGCAATACGGTAATATGAGTGACTGTTTCCAACAGGTAGACACCCCCCGCGTGATAGCTGAGCCTCAATGCAGCGTTATGCGGAACGTTGGTCGACCTGACGGTGGCAGAGCGAATGCCATCTTCGGTGTGCAAGCAGCCCTGTTGGGACTAGGTGTGGACCTAGTAGGGTATGCTGTAAGTATTGACTTACCCACTGTCGCGATCACTCTGAATTATCAGACCCCTGTATTCCAGGTTCCTGTCTCCCTGAAGGACCATCGGACCGGTACCAGAAATGCCGTCTGTGATCAGCCATCATCGGTGCCACGACACAGGGAAGTGTCGAGTCGCCCCAGATCGTGTCTACACCGATCCTTACTCGAGAGGTGTGAGATTATGCTCCGGATTAACATCTCGGTGGAGGTGTGGAGAAGTACTTCAGACAGATCACCATCTTCTATCTGCAAGTTCCCATTGTGCCGGAATTGTCCAGCAGGACAGTTCTGTGGACGAGACAGCCTCGCCGTGCCAGTTTACAGTAATGGTGAGTCCATTTGGAGTTGTGTCGCCGTACTAATTTGGTTTGTGTCTCTTTTTATAGAACCCCAAACCAAATTCTTTTTGGTGGGGAGGTGTTACGAACCCGGATCCACCGTCCGAGCACGGAGCAGTAACGACCACGCCATCTGTGGGTCGGCTCCCGAAACCCCCGCCAAACGGACGTCGACACCTGGTGAGGACGGCGAATACCGGCCACAAGGGCCAGTTTCCAGTCCCGTTCAGCACTCTACACCGCCGCTGCTGACCTCTGGTGAGGTGGTGCTCAGGCACCAGCGCCATCTATGGAGTGGATATGTGGGCGTTTGTGTCTGAGCCTGTAAGTGAGGTGCCTTAGTGTGTCCCAGTTATTGATGACGTGTCTGCTTACAGAGTCGACCTGGGACTGCTGTGATGGAAGTGGAGTGAGTCTACCCGAGGCAGCCAGTCTCCATACCTTGAACTTCGCTGCAGCAGTTGTGAAGCCGTCCCCCCGGAAGAACACTGTGGTGTGTTAGTCTGCCAGTGAAGTGGTAGTAAAAGGATTACCCGGGACCGACTGTTGGAGACGATCATCCACTGGGGTATTGAGGACAGGTGGGTGATTTGTGATATCACACGAGACTCCTGTCTAGGGTGTTTACCCTAATATCGTTCGTGGAGTGGCCTGACCAGCGTTGCGGGTCTGGAACCTGCCAGCAGACCGACTGGATTTGTGGTTGACGGCCTCCACGGCGGTGCCCCCAGTGGACCTGTGTTTTGGCTGACCTGTGGCCAGGGTAGGCTCAGCATTCTCAGAGGATTCGTTGTGAGGCCACGAGAAAGCACCGAGGACTTAGCACCGAGCGTCTGGATCCAGAGTCTTCAGCAGAAGACTACAGTGAATAATCCCCTTGTATAGTATTAATACCCCTCCCCCTGTGTACTCCTTCTATATCTTATTTATTTATTGGTGGTGGTCAATATATTATATTAAGGTTTTGCCTTTATTTCCCTTCCACTTTAAGTTACTTGCATCACGGATCACGTCCCTTGATAGCCACTACTGGCTTGGGAACGGATATATATCTTCCTCTAACAACATCAGAGTAAGAACCCTGTTGCGTCCCGAGAGGGCCGTAACACACTCCACACTAGTTTCTGTTGTGACCTTCCACACTAGTTACTGCAGTGACCTTCCACACTAGTAACTGTGGTGACCTTCCACACTAGTTACTGTGGTGTCCCTCCACACTAGTTACTCTAGTGACGCTCCACACTAGCTATTGTTATGACCCTCCACACTAGTTACTGTGGTGACCCTCCACGCTAATTACAGAGGTGACCTTCCACACGAGTTACTGTGGTGACCCTCCACACTAGTTACTGTGGTGACCCTCCACACTAGTTACTGTGGTGGCCTTCAACACTAGTTACTGTGGTGACCCTCCACACTAGTTACTGTGGTGACCCTCCACGCTAATTACAGAGGTGACCTTCCACACGAGTTACTGTGGTGACCCTCCACACTAGTTACTGTGGTGACCCTCCACACTAGTTACTGTGGTGGCCTTCAACACTAGTTACTGTGGTGACCCTCCACACTAGTTACTGTGGTGACCTTCCAAACTAGTTACAGTGGTGACCCTACACACTAGTTACTATGGTGACCCTCCACACTAGTTACTGGAGTGACCTTCTATACTAGTTAATGAGGTGACCTCCACGCTAGTTACTGTGGTTAACCTTCACACTAGTTACTGTGGTGACCTTCACTAATTACTGTGGTGACCCTCCACACTAGTTACTGGAGTGACCTTCCATACTAGTTAATGAGGTGACCTCCACGCTAGTTACTGAGGTTACTCTCCACTCTAGTTTCTGAGGTGACCCTCTACAGTAGTTATTGAGATGACCCTCAATACTAGTTACTGTGGTGACTCTCCACTCTAATTACTGTGGTGACCTCCACAATAGTTACTGTGGTGACCTCCACTAGACCTTCACTAGTTACTGAGGTTACTCTCCACTCTAGTTTCTGAGGTGACCCTCTACAGTAGTTATTGAGATGACCCTCAATACTAGGTACTGTGGTGACTCTCCACTCTAATTACTGTGGTGACCTCCACAATAGTTACTGTGGTGACCTCCACACTACATAGTGAGGTGAACCTCCACAATAGTCACTGATGTGACTCTCCACACTTGTTTCTGTGGTAACCCTCTCCATAGTTACTGTGGTGACCCTCCACAATAGTTACTGTGTTGACCTCCACACTTGTTAGTGTTGTGACCCTTCACACTAGATACAGTGGTGACCCTCCACACTAGTTACTGTGGTGACCCTCTTCACTAGTTACTGTGGTGACCCTCCACACTAGTTACTGTTGTAACTCTCCACACTAGTTGCAGAGGTGACCCTCCACTCCAGAAACTGTGGTAACCCTCCACACTAGTTACTGAGGTGACCCTCCACACTAGTTACTGAGGTGACCCTCCACACCAGTTACTGTGGTAACCCTCCAAACTATTTACTGAGGTGACCCTCGACACTAGTTACTGTGGTGACCCTACTCACTAGTTACTGTGGTAACCCTCCACATTAGTTACTGTGGTGACCTTCCACACGAGTTACTGAGATGACCCTTCACACTAATTACTCTGGTAACCATCCACACTAGCTACTGAGGTGACCTTCCACACTTGTTACCGAGGTGACTTTCCACACTAGCTACTGTGGTGACCCTACACACTAGTTATTGAGGTGACCTAAACACTAGTTACTGAGGTGACCCTCCACACTAGTTACTGAGGTGACCCTCCGCTGTAGTTACTAAGATGAACCTGCACACTAGTTACTGTGGTCACCCTCCACTCTAGGTACTGTGGTACACTCCCCACTAGTTAGTGAGGTGATCTCCACACTACATAATGATGTGACCCTCAACAATAGTTACTGAGGTGGCCCTCCACACTATTTACTCAGGTGATCATCCACAATAGTTACTGTGGTGACCTTCCACACTAGTTTCTGTGGTGACCCTCCACACTAGTTACTGTAGTGACCCTCCGCAATAGTTAATGTGGTGACCTTCCACACTAGTTACTGTGGTAAGCCTCCACAATAGTTACTATGGTGACCCTCCACACTAGTTACTGAGGGGACCCTCCACACTGCTTTCTGTGGTGACCCTCCACACTAGTCACTGTTGTGACCCTCCACACTAGTTACTGTCGTGACCCACCACACCAGTTACTGTGGTGACCCTCCACACTAGTTACTGAGGTGATCAACCACACTAGTTATTGTGGTTAGCCTCCACACTAGTTACTGTGGTTATCCTCCACACTTGTTACTGAGGTGACTTTCCACACTAGATACTGTGGTGACCCTACACACTAGTTACTGAGGTGACCTCCACACTAGTTACTGAGGTTACCCCCACACTAGTTACTGAGGTGACCCTCCACACTAGTTACTGTGGTAACCCTCCACACTAGTTACTGCGGTGACCCTCAACATTAGTTACTGAGTTGACACTCCACACTAGTTGCTGTGGTGACCCTTCACTCCAGTTACTGTGGTAACCCTCCACACTACTTACTGTGGACACCCTCCACACTAGTTACTGTGGACACCCTACACACTAGTTACTGTGATAACCCTCCACACTTCTTATTGTGGTGACCATCCACACTAGTTACTGACATGACCCTCCACACTAGTTACTGACATGACCCTCCACACTAGATACTGTGGTAACATTCCACAGCAGATACTGAGGTGACCTTCCACACTAATTCCTGAGGTGATCCTCCAACCTTGTTACTTAGGTGACCCTCCGCAGTAGTTACTGTGGTGACCCTCCACAGTAGTTACTAAGGTTACCCTCCTCACTAGTTACTATGGTAATCCTCCACACTAGATACTGAGGTGATTCTCCACACTAGTTAATATGGTAACACTCCACACTAGTTACTATGGTGACGCTCCAAGCTAGTTACTGAGTTTACCCTCCACAATAGTTACTTTGGTGACCCTACACACTAGTTACTGAGTTGACCCTCCTCACTACTTACTATGGTAACCCTCCACACTTGTTACTGAGGTAACCCTCCGCACTACTGTGGTGACCCTACACACTACTGTGGTGACCCTACACACTACTTACTGTGATGACCCTTCACACTAATTACTGATGTGACCCTCCACACTAGTTAGTATGGTGACCCTCCACACTATTTACTGTGGTGACCCTCCACACCAGTTCTTGTGGGGAACCCTCCACACTAGTTACTAAGATGACCCTCCACACTAGTTACTGTTGTGACCCTGCTCACTGGTTACTGAGTTAACCCTCCACACTACTTACTGTGGTAACCCTCCTCACTACTCAGGTGACCCTCCATACTAGTTACTGTGGTGACCCTCCACACTAGATACTGTGGTGACCCTCAACACTAATTACTGCATGTAGTAACCCTCCACACTAGTTTTTCAGTTGACCCTCCACACTAGTTACTGTGGTAACCCTCCACACTAGTTACTGTGGTGACCCTCTACACTAGTTTCTGTGGTGACCTCCACACTAGTTACAGAGGTGACCCTCCACTAGTTACTGTGGTAACCCTCCACACTAGTTACAGTGGTGACCCTCGACACTATTTACTGTGGTGACCCTCCACTAGTTGCTGTGGTGACCCTCCACACTAGTTGCTGTGGTGACCCTCCACACTAGTTACAGAGGTGACCCTCCACTAGTTACTGTGGTAACCCTCCACACTAGTTACAGTGGTGACCCTCCATACTAGTTACTATGGTAACCCTCCAGACTAGTTACTGTGGTGACCCTCCATACTAGTTACTGTGGTGACCCTCCATACTAGTTACTGTGGTGACTGAGGTGACCCTACACACTAGAGACTGTGGTGACCCTCCACAATAGTTATTCAGGTGACCCTACACACTAGTTACTGTGGTAACCCTCCACACTAGTTAATGTGGTGACCCTCCACACTATTTTCTCTGGTGACCCTCAACACTAGTTACTGTGGTAACCCTCCACACTAGTTACTCAGTAGACCGTCCACAATAGTTACTGAGGTTACCCTCCTCACTAGTAACTGTGGTAACCCTCCACACTAGTTACTGTGATGACCCCCCCACACTAGTTACTGAGGTGACACGCCACACTAGTTTGTGAGTTGATCCTACATACTAGTTACTGAGGAGACCCTGCACACAACTTACTGTGGTGACCCTCCACACTAGTTACTGTGGTGACCCTCCACACTAGTTACTGTTGTGACCCTCCACACTAGTTACTGTTGTGACCCTCCACACGACTGTGGTGACCCTCCACACTAATTACTGTGGTGACCCTCCACACTAGTTACTGTGGTGATCCTCCACACTAAATACTGATGTGACCCTCCACACTAGTTACTGTGGTGCTATTCCACACTAGTTACTGTGAAGACCCTCCACACTAGTTTCTGTGGTGACCTTCACGCTAGTTACTGAGGTTACCCTCCACACTAGTTTCTGTGGTGACCTTCACGCTAGTTACTGAGGTTACCCTCTACAGTAGTTACTGAGGTGACCCTCCATAATACTTACTGTGGTAACCCTCCGCACTACTCACGTGACCCTCCATACTAGTTACTGTGGCACCCCTCCACACTATTTACAGAGGTGACCTTCCACACGTGTTACTGTGGTGACCCTCCACACTAGTTACTGGTGTGACCCTCTACACTAGTTACTGTGGTGACCCTCCACACTAGTTACTGTGGTGACCTTCCACACTAGTTACAGTGGTGACCCTCCACACTAGTTACTGTGGTGACCCTCTACACTAGTTACTGTGGTGACCTTCAACACTAGTTACTGCCGTGACCCTACACACTAGTTACTATGGTGACCCTCCACACTAGTCACTGGAGTGACCTTCTACACAAGTTACTGTGGTGACCTTCCACACTTGTTATTGTGGTGACCCTTCACACTAGTTACTGAGGTGACCCATCACACAAGTTACTATGGTGACAGTCCACACTAGTTAATCAGGTGATCATCCACACTAGATACGGTGGTGACCCTCCTCACTAGTTACTGTGGTGACCCTCTTCACTAGTTACTGTGGTGACCCTCCTCTCTAGTTACTGTTGTAACTCTCCACACTAGTTGCAGAGGTGACCCTCCACACTAGTTATTGAGGTGACCTAAACACTAGTTACTGTGGTGGCCTCCACACTACATAGTGAGGTGAACCTCCACAATAGTTACTGATGTGACTCTCCACACTTGTTACTGTGGTGACCCTCCACACTTGTTACTGTTGTGACCCTCCACACTAGTTACTGTGGTAACCCTCTACAATAATTACAGATGTGACCCTGCACACTAGTTACTGTGGTAACCCTCTCAATAGTTACTGTTGTGACCCTCCACAATAGTTACTGTGGTGACCTCCACACTTGTTACTGTTGTGACCCTCCACACTAGTTACTGTGGTAACCCTCTACAATAATTACAGATGTGACCCTGCACACTAGTTACTGTGGTAACCCTACGCACTACTCAGGTGACCCTCCATACTAGTTCCTTTGGTAACCCTGCACACTAATTACAGAGGGGACCTTCCACACGTGTTACTGTGGTGACCCTCCTCTCTAGTTACTGGTGTGACCTTCCACACTAGTTACTGTGGTGTCCCTCCACACTAGTTACTCTAGTGACCCTCCACACTAGTTACTGTGGTGACCCTCCATGCTAGTTACTGAAGTTACCCTCCACACCAGTTACTGAGGTGACCCTCCACAATAGTTACTGTGGTGACCCTCCACGCTAGTTACTGGGGTTACCCTCCACACTAGTTTCTGAGGTGATCCTCCACACTAGTTACTGTAGTAACCCTCTACAGTAGTTATTGAGATGACCCTCCATACTAGTTACTGTGGTGACCCTCCACTCTAATTACTGTGGTGACCGCCACACTAGTTACTGTGGTGACCCTCCACAATAGTTACTGTGGTGACCTCCACACTGGATACTGTGGTGACCCTCCACACTAGTTACTGTGGTGACCCTTCACACTAGTTACAGCAGTGGTGAGCCTCTACACTAGTTACTGTGGTAACCCTCTACAATAGTAACAGATGTGACCCTGCATACTAGTTACAGTGGTAACCCTCCGCATTACTCAGGTGACCCTCCACACTAATTGCAGAGGGGACCTTCCACACGTGTTACTGTGGTGACCCTCCACACTAGTTACTGGTGTGACCCTCCACACTAGTTACTGTGGTGACCCTCCACACTAGTTACTGTTGTGACCTTCCACACTAGTTACTGCGGTGACCTTCCACACTAGTTACTGTGGTGACCTTCCACACTAGTTACTGTGGTGTCCCTCCACACTAGTTACTGAGGTGACCCTCCACACTAGTTACTGTGGTGACCTTCCACACTAGTTACTGGTGTGACCCTCCACACTAGTTACTGTGGTGACCCTCCACACTAGTTACTGTTGTGACCTTCCACACTAGTTACTGCGGTGACCTTCCACACTAGTTACTGTGGTGACCTTCCACACTAGTTACTGTGGTGACCCTCCACGCTAATTACAGAGGTGACCTTCCACACTAGTTACTGGTGTGACCCTCCACACTAGTTACTGTGGTGACCCTCCACACTAGTTACTGGTGTGACCCTCCACACTAGTTACTGTGGTGACCCTCCACACTAGTTACTGTGGTGACCTTCCAAAGTAGTTACAGTGGTGACCCTCCACACTAGTTACTGTGGTGACCCTCCACACTAGTTACTGTGGTGGCCTTCAACACTAGTTACTGTGGTGACCCTCCACACTAGTTACTGTGGTGACCCTCCACACTAGTTACTGTGGTGACCTTCCAAACTAGTTACAGTGGTGACCCTACACACTAGTTACTATGGTGACCCTCCACACTAGTTACTGGAGTGACCTTCTATACTAGTTAATGAGGTGACCTCCACGCTAGTTACTGTGGTTACCCTTCACACTAATTACTGTGGTGACCTCCACTAATTACTGTGGTGACCCTCCACACTAGTTACTGGAGTGACCATCCATACTAGTTAATGAGGTGACCTCCACGCTAGTTACTGAGGTTACCCCCCACTCTAGTTTCTGAGGTGACCCTCTACAGTAGTTATTGAGGTGACCCTCAATACTAGTTACTGTGGTGACTCTCCACTCTAATTACTGTGGTGACCTCCACAATAGTTACTGTGGTGACCCTCCACACCAGTTACTTAGGTGACCCTCCAACCTGCTGTGGTGACCCTCCACACACCTGTGGTGACTCACCACACACTACTGTTGTTACGGACCCGAGCCCAACGTCCGAGCACGGAGCAGTGACGTCCACGCCATCTGTGGGTCAGCTCCCGAAACTCCCTCCAAATGGAAGGCGCCATCAAGTGAGGACAGGAAATACCAGCCACAAGGGCTAGTTTCCCGTCGTAATCAGCTCATAACACAGCCGCTGCTGACCTCTGGTGAGGTGGCGCTCAGACAGCAACGTCATCTATGGATTGGATAGGTGGGCGTTTGGGTCTGAGCCGGTAAGTGACGTGCCCTAGTGTGTAATCGTTACTGATGACGTGTCTGATTACAGAGTCGACCTGGGACTGCTGTAATGGAAGGTGGATCAGTCTACCCAAGGCAGCCGACTGGTCTCCAAGTGTTTGCTGCAGCAGCTGTGAGTCGCCCCCCGGATGAACACTGTGGTGTTACCCTGCCTGTGACGTGGCAGTTGAAGGATTGTAGTTCCCGGGACTGACTGGTGGAGACGCTTAACCACTGGGGTGTTGTGGCAAGGAGAGTGGTCTGTGGGATCACACGAGGCTCCTGACTAGGGTTTCGCGACCTTAGTATCGATCGTGGGGTAGCCTAACCAGCGTCGCTGATTTGAACCTGCCAGCTACCGGCTGGACTTGTGGTTGATGGCCTCCACGACGGTGCCCCCAGTGGAACTGTGAGTTGGCTGGCCTGTGGCCAGGGTAGACTCGAGAGGATCGAAGGATTCATCATAAGGCCACAAGAGCACCAAGAGTTTAGCATCGTGAGCACCGTAGAACACTCTGCGTCTTCAGAAGAAGACTACCTTGTAGATAACAGTGTTTATACTCCCCCCCCCCCCCTTTGTGTAACCTTTTATATATATATTTATTGGTGACGGTAATTATATTATTAAGTTTTTTACTTTATTTCCCTTCCCCTTTAATTTACTTGCGTTACAGATCTCATCCCTTGAGAGCCACTACTAGCTTGGGGCCGGATACCCTTCCTCTAACAACATCAGAGTAAGAACCCAGTTGCGACCCGAGAGGGTCGTAACAACTGTGGTGACCCTGCACACTACTTACTGTGATGACCCTTCACACTAAATACTGATGTGACCCTCCACACTAGTTACTATGGTGACCCTCCACTCTAGTTACTGAGGTGACCCTCCACACTAGTTACTGCGGTGACCCTCGACACTATTTATTGAGGTGACCCTCCATACTAGTTACTGTGGTGACCCTCCACACCAGTTACTGTGGGAACCCTCCACACTAATTAATGTGGTGACCCTCCACACTAGTTAATGAGGTGACCTCCACACTAGTTACTAAGGTTACCCTCCACACTAGTTACTATGTTGACCTCCACACTAGTTACTGTGGTGACCTTCCACACTAGTTACTGTGGTAACCCTCCACAGTAGTTATTCAGGTGCCCCTCCATACTAGTTACTGTGGTGACCCTTCATACTAGTTACTGTTGTGACTGAGGTGACCCTACACACTAGTTTCTGTTGTGACCCTCACACTAGTTACTGTTGTGACCTTCCACACTAGTTACTGCGGTGACCTTCCACACTAGTTACTGTGGTGACCCTCCACACTAGTTACTGTGGTGACCCTCCACGCTAATTACAGAGGTGACCTTCCACACTAGTTACTGGTGTGACCCTCCACACTAGTTACTGTGGTGACCCTCCACACTAGTTACTGGTGTGACCCTCCACACTAGTTACTGTGGTGACCCTCCACACTAGTTACTGTGGTGACCTTCCAAAGTAGTTACAGTGGTGACCCTCCACACTAGTTACTGTGGTGACCCTATACACTAGTTACTGTGGTGGCCTTCAACACTAGTTACTGTGGTGACCCTCCACACTAGTTACTGTGGTGACCCTCCACACTAGTTACTGTGGTGACCTTCCAAACTAGTTACAGTGGTGACCCTACACACTAGTTACTATGGTGACCCTCCACACTAGTTACTGGAGTGACCTTCTATACTAGTTAATGAGGTGACCTCCACGCTAGTTACTGTGGTTACCCTTCACACTAGTTACTGTGGTGACCTCCACTAATTACTGTGGTGACCCTCCACACTAGTTACTGGAGTGACCTTCCATACTAGTTAATGAGGTGACCTCCACGCTAGTTACTGAGGTTACCCCCCACTCTAGTTTCTGAGGTGACCCTCTACAGTAGTTATTGAGGTGACCCTCAATACTAGTTACTGTGGTGACTCTCCACTCTAATTACTGTGGTGACCTCCACAATAGTTACTGTGGTGACCCTCCACACCAGTTACTTAGGTGACCCTCCAACCTGCTGTGGTGACCCTCCACACACCTGTGGTGACTCACCACACACTACTGTTGTTACGGACCCGAGCCCAACGTCCGAGCACGGAGCAGTGACGTCCACGCCATCTGTGGGTCAGCTCCCGAAACTCCCTCCAAATGGAAGGCGCCATCAAGTGAGGACAGGAAATACCAGCCACAAGGGCTAGTTTCCCGTCGTAATCAGCTCATAACACAGCCGCTGCTGACCTCTGGTGAGGTGGCGCTCAGACAGCAACGTCATCTATGGATTGGATAGGTGGGCGTTTGGGTCTGAGCCGGTAAGTGACGTGCCCTAGTGTGTAATCGTTACTGATGACGTGTCTGATTACAGAGTCGACCTGGGACTGCTGTAATGGAAGGTGGATCAGTCTACCCAAGGCAGCCGACTGGTCTCCAAGTGTTTGCTGCAGCAGCTGTGAGTCGCCCCCCGGATGAACACTGTGGTGTTACCCTGCCTGTGACGTGGCAGTTGAAGGATTGTAGTTCCCGGGACTGACTGGTGGAGACGCTTAACCACTGGGGTGTTTTGGCAAGGAGAGTGGTCTGTGGGATCACACGAGGCTCCTGACTAGGGTTTCGCGACCTTAGTATCGATCGTGGGGTAGCCTAACCAGCGTCGCTGATTTGAACCTGCCAGCTACCGGCTGGACTTGTGGTTGATGGCCTCCACGACGGTGCCCCCAGTGGAACTGTGAGTTGGCTGGCCTGTGGCCAGGGTAGACTCGAGAGGATCGAAGGATTCATCGTAAGGCCACAAGAGCACCAAGAGTTTAGCATCGTGAGCACCGTAGAACACTCTGCGTCTTCAGAAGAAGACTACCTTGTAGATAACAGTGTTTATACTCCCCCCCCCCCTTTGTGTAACCTTTTATATATATATTTATTGGTGACGGTAATTATATTATTAAGTTTTTTACTTTATTTCCCTTCCCCTTTAATTTACTTGCGTTACAGATCTCATCCCTTGAGAGCCACTACTAGCTTGGGGCCGGATACCCTTCCTCTAACAACATCAGAGTAAGAACCCAGCTGCGACCCGAGAGGGTCGTAACAACTGTGGTGACCCTGCACACTACTTACTGTGATGACCCTTCACACTAAATACTGATGTGACCCTCCACACTAGTTACTATGGTGACCCTCCACTCTAGTTACTGAGGTGACCCTCCACACTAGTTACTGCGGTGACCCTCGACACTATTTATTGAGGTGACCCTCCATACTAGTTACTGTGGTGACCCTCCACACCAGTTACTGTGGGAACCCTCCACACTAATTAATGTGGTGACCCTCCACACTAGTTAATGAGGTGACCTCCACACTAGTTACTAAGGTTACCCTCCACACTAGTTACTGTGTTGACCTCCACACTAGTTACTGTGGTGACCTTCCACACTAGTTACTGTGGTAACCCTCCACAGTAGTTATTCAGGTGCCCCTCCATACTAGTTACTGTGGTGACCCTACATACTAGTTACTGTTGTGACTGAGGTGACCCTACACACTAGTTTCTGTTGTGACCCTCACACTAGTTACTGTGGTAACCCTCCACACTACTCAGGTGACCCTCTATACTTGTTACTGTGGTATCCCTCCACACTAGTTACTGAGGTGACCCTCCACACTAGTTACTGTGGTGACCCTACATACTAGTTACTGTGGTGACTGGGGTGACCCTACACACTAGTTTCTGTTGTGTCCCTCCACACTAGTTACTGTGGTGACCCTCCACACTAGTTACAGTGGTGACCCTCGACACTATTTATTGAGGTGACCCTCCACACTAGTTACTGTGGTGACCCTGCCCACTATTTACTGAGGTGACCCTCCACAATAGTTACTGTGGAAACCCTCCACACTATTTACTGAGGTGACCCTCTACAATAGTTACTGAGATCACCCACCACACTAGTTAATGATGTGACCCTCCATACTAGTTACTGTGGTAACCCTCCACACTAGTTACTGAGGTGACCCTCCACACTAGTTACTGTGGTAACCCTCCACACTATTTACTGTGGTGACCCTCCACACTAGTTACTGTGGTAACCCTCCACACTATTTACTGTGGTGACCCTCCACACTAGTTACTGTGGTAACCCTCCACACTAGTTACTGAGGTGACTCTCCACATTAGTTACTGTGGTGACCCTCTTCACTAGGTACTGTGGTAACCCTAAAAACTAGTTACTCAGGTGACCCTCCATACTAGTTAATATGGTAACCCTCCACACTAGTTACTGTGGTGACCCTGCACACTACATACTGATGTGACACTCCACACTAGTTATTCAGGTGACCCTCCATACTAGTTACGGTGGTAACCCTACACACTAGTTACTATGGTGACCCTCCACACAAGTTTCTGTTGTGACCCTGCACACTAGTTACTATGGTGACCCTCCACACTAGTTTCTGGTATGACCCTCCCCACTAGTTACTGTGGTAACCCTCCACACTACTCGGGTGACCCTCCATACTAATTACTGTGGTAACCCTCCACACTTGTTACTGTGGTGACCCTCCACACTAGTTACTGTGGTGACCCTCAACACTAGACACTGTGGTGACCCTGCACACTAGTTACCGAGGTAACCCTTCACATTAGTTACTGTAGTGACCTTCCACACTAGTTACTGAGGTGACCCTCTGGTCACCTCAGAGAGGTGACAAGAGGGTTACCTGGCAGGAGCTTCTTGTAACTCGCTGGTTACTCTCCTCCTCAGCAACTTAGTCAGTCGTCTCTTCTGTTAGCCAGCTCCGGGTACGGCGAATCCCGTCACTGCCACTCTACAGGCAGACAGTAGAACACTTCATAGTTCTCCTCCGGCGGCGGCTCACTGCTTCCGTAAAGCAGACTGGTGTAGAACCTTGGGTTCCCTGGGTAGACTAACTGTCCTCGTATCACAGCAACCCCACGTCGACTCTGTGGATACAGACACGTCATCAGTACCCTGGGACACTAGGAAACACCACTTATGGACCCTGACATAAACGTACAACTTTTGTGTCTCATCATGGTGTCTCTCCACAATGTTCATAGGAGTCATCATCTAACGGTTCGTCCATTGGTCCTTGCTTAGAACACACAGGAAAATAATACAAAATACTGCCAAGAAACATTTGGCTATCTTGAGGTTATCTTGAGATGATTTCGGGGCTTTTAATGTCCCCGCGGCCCGGTCCTCGACCAGGTCTCCACCCCCAGGAAGCAGCCCGTGACAGCTGACTAATACCCAGATACCTATTTTACTGGTAGGTAACAGGGGCATAGGGTGAAAGAAACTCTGCCCATTGTTTCTCGCCGGCGCCTGGGATCGAACCCAGGACCACAGGATCACAAGTCCAGTGTGCTGTCCGCGCGGCCGACCGGCTCCCTTAGGAATAATTTTCATGAGCCTGTAATATCCATAGCCGGCTATATCCATTATCCTGGCTAGGATCAAAGAGGGCACTAGAACCTGCGCACATGCCTCACATACCTCTGACGTCTGGGAAATCTCTGGCCGGTTCAGTCAATATAGTACCTCGCCATACCGCAAGTACTTATGTGCCGTCGCTCCAGACTTTTGGGTATCTGTGGTGCTTGTACATGAGGCCTCTCTTCTTGCTCAGTTGCTTCTGTCCCTGTAGCCCCCATGTTTCTCGTCGGGAGAAGAGTCAATTGAATCTGTTGGAATGTTCTCAATGTGTTGGGTAGATGGAGAATTAAACAAGTTTTATAATTTCACGTCTGCCTGTACCTGGGTATTAATGTTTCCTGCTGTCACCTCAGACCTTATTGCTGCTCCGGCTGGCTCGTCCACAATCTTGAGATGATCGTTGTTCCAACCTATCGCCAAGTCGTTGCCTAGTACTACGTCTATCCCAGCTATAGGCAGGGTATCAACTACTGCCAACGTGCATGTGCCACTGAAGTAGGGCGAGTCTAGGTGTACTTGCACTAAGGGGGCAACGTACCGCGTCAAAGGAAACCCAACTAGGACAACCTTTTGTCTCCCGTCAACACTCACTCCCTTGGGTAACGAGTCTCTCACGATCAGGGACTGGGCTGCTCCATTATCTCTGAGCACTACAACTGATCTACCAGTATGATCACTCGTTACATACCCGCCTGAAGTGTGAGGGGCAAACAAGCCTGGTCCTTCTCTACTCGTCATTAGAGACTGGGTTCCCACTGGTGGTGTCACACAACCCATCAGCATTACTTCCTTATGTGGGTTGTTACTTCTTCTGCCTCGGCACATAGCAGCAATGTGCCCTCTCTGCCCACAAGTCCAACACACTACGTTCCTCCTTGGACTATGGTGTTTTGGACTGCTAGGACTAGTCCTTCGGGGACTACCTGGGGGCGTCTTCAAAGCACTCTGTGGGACGGGTCTTCCTTCTTCCAGTCGAGATTTGCCAAACAGACGTGGGTAATTCTTCGGGACATACCTAGTAGAGGATCTACGAGTTAGGATGTACTCCTCAGCCATAATGGCAGCCGCACTCAAGGTCTCTACCTGCTGTTCTTCTAGGTATGTCTTGAGATCTCCAGCCAGACATTCCCCGAAGTCTTCCAATAGTACGAGCTGTTCGAGTTGCTCTTTCGTCTTCACCTTTCGAGATGCACACCACTCCTGAAAAAGCCGTTCCTTGATGTTCGCAAACTTGGTGAACGTGTGCTCCGGGGTCTTCTTCAGGTTCCTGAACTTTTGCCTATAAGCTTCAGACACCAACTGGTAAGCCATGGGCACTACCTTCACCTTATCGTAATCACAGGAGTCATCAAGGGACAACTTGGAGTAGGCGATTTGGGCCTTCCCAGTCAAGACGGACTGTATCATGATGGCCCAATTCTCCTTTGACCAATCCAAAGAGGCAGCAACCTTCTCGAAGGCAGCGAAGAACTTCGAAACTTCCTTTTTGCTGAATTTTGGGACCATCTTTATATTTCTTACCGGATCGAAACTACTTATTTTCTTTGCTTTCCTCTGACCACCTAATCGCAGCACTTCTAACTCGTGGAGTCTGCCCTTCTCCATTTCTTCTCTAATTCCAAACGTTTCATTTCCATTTCCTTCTTTTTTTCTTGTCTTTCTCGTTCTTCTCTTTCTCTTTCTCGCTCTTCCCTTTCTCTCTCTCTTCTTTCTTCTCTTTCTCGCTCTTCTTTTCTTTCTTGTAATTCCAAACGTTTCATTCCATTTCCTTCTCTTTTATTTCCCGTTCTATTTCTAATTTTTTCCATTATCTCACGATTAATTTCCAAGGCACTCATTTTGACAGTTAGAAAATTTATATTCAGTTCACCCACATCACTTTCACCGTCACTACCTTTATCTTCCTGTTCAATGGAAGCCACCACACTTTCCTTTGTACTCTGTGCCTCGCTTTCCTGCTTCTCCCTGGCCTTTAAGTGCTTATGAACCTTCGATAAGATTTCGACACGGGAATCACTCTCACGTATTTTGATCTCTAGATAGGCACTCACTAGCACTAGTTCTTGCTTTCCCAGATATTTCAATCTAGCAAGACAGTCCTCCTTGTTCAGAAATTCCTGAACATCGTCTAGATCCTCAATGGTCACTCTCTCTGCCATTTTATCACCTAAGTGGTGCACGAGCACTAACACACCACTTCACTTGACACTAGGCACTTATAATAACCGAACACTGCGCTCGCCAATACTGCACTTACTCACACTGAGCACCGCACATGTAACGTTCTAAAAATAACAAACAGGGGAATTATTCACAGAGGATTGCACTACGTCACCACCCCTGTCAAACGTACTTGACAAGAGGTCGGATCCCGCTGGGGATGCCAATTATGTTACGGCCACAATGGGTCGCAACCGAGTTCTTTTCAGGTGGTACTAAAGTTCTGGTATCCGGCCCCCAAGTTAATAGTGGCTTTCAAGGAGTGAGCTCAGTAATGCAAGTAAAACAAAAATGGGGGTGCATTAAATACTACACTTCATTGATTATCCGTATATTCACATATATAATTAATTTCCCATCACCTCATGTATATAGTCCTAACAGAAGTATTTCTACACCTAATATGTACAAAAGTGTTTTTCACGGGACACTACGCGCTCTTTGATGCTCCAATGATGCAGTCTTGTAAGCTACCGTGTTTCCTCATCCATAGTACTATCCTCAGCCGGTAGTTGGAAACAACAATGAGTCTACCCTGGCCACGGGCCAGCCAAACCACAGTCTCACTAAGTACATCCTCGGGAATGCCCACAATCGCAGTCCAGCCTAGTGCTGGCAGATACCATCTGCCTCGCGCTGCTGGGCCACTTCACGTGCAAATACTAGGGTAGAAACCCTAGGCAGGAGCTTCTTGTAACTCGCTGGTTACTCTCCTTCTCAGCAACTTAGTCAATCGTCTCTTCTGTTAGCCAGCCCCGGATACGGCGAATCCCGTCACTGCCACTCTACAGGCAGACAGTAGAACACTACACAGTTCTCCTCCGGCGGCGGCTCACTGCTTCCGTAAAGCAGACTGGTGTATAACCTTGGGTTCCGTGGGTAGACTGACTGTCCTCGTATCACAGCAACCCCACGTCGACTCTGTGAATACAGACACGTCATCAGTACCCTGGGACACTAGGAAACACCACTTACGGACCCTGACATAAACGTACAACTTTTTCCCTCAATAGATGGCACTGATTTTCTAGGCGCAACCTCCCCAGAGGTCAGCCCCTGCTACCTCTCGAGCTACTAGGACAAGAATCTAGCATTTCTGGCTGGTATAGTCCTGTCACTACTAGTCACTACAGCATCGTCCAAGTTGTGGGGGTTTTGGGAGCGGACTCACAGATGGCGTTGATGTCGCTACTCCATGCTCTGACGATGGACTTGGGTTCGTAACACCTCCACACTAGTTACTGTGGCAACCCTTCACACTAGTTACTGTGGTGACCCTCCACACTAGTTACTGTGGTGACCCTCCACGCTAGTTACTGAGGTTACCCTCCACGCTAGTTACTGTGGTGACCCTCCACACTAGTTACTGTGGCAACCCTCCACACTAGTTACTGTGGTGACCCTCCACGCTAGTTACTGAGGTTACCCTCCACGCTAGTTACTGTGGTGACCCTCCACACTAGTTACTGTGGCAACCCTCCACACTAGTTACTGTGGTGACCCTCCACGCTAGTTACTGAGGTGACCCTCCACACTAGTTACTGTGGTGACCCTCCACGCTAGTTACTGAGGTTACCCTCCACGCTAGTTACTGTGGTGACCCTCCACACTAGTTACTGTGGCAACCCTCCACACTAGTTACTGTGGTGACCCTCCACGCTAGTTACTGAGGTTACCCTCCACGCTAGTTACTGTGGTGACCCTCCACACTAGTTACTGTGGCAACCCTCCACACTAGTTACTGTGGTGACCCTCCACGCTAGTTACTGAGGTGACCCTCCACACTAGTTACTGTGGTGACCCTCCACGCTAGTTACTGAGGTTACCCTCCACACTAGTTACTGTGGTGACCCTCCACGCTAGTTACTGAGGTGACCCGCCACACTAGTTACTGTGGTGACCTGCACACTAGTTACTGTGGTGACCCTCCACACTAGTTACTGTGGTGACCCTCCACACTAGTTACTGAGGTTACCCTCCACACTAGTTACTGAGGTTATCCTCCACACTAGTTACTGTGGTGACCTCCACACTAGTTACTGTGGTGACCTCCACACTAGTTATTGTGGTGACACTCCACACTAGTTATTGTGGTGACCCTCCACACTAGTTACTGATGTGTCCCTGCACACTAGTTACTGTGGTGACACTCCACACTAGTTATTGTGGTGACCCCTCCACACTAGTTACTGATGTGTCCCTGCACACTAGTTACTGAGGTCGATGAACTTGTAGTTCAGCCCCAGAGACTTCTTTTGCCTCTATTGTCCTACAAACGTCAATATGGACATAAACATTAGCGACGTTCCCTCGTCTTGATTGCCCCATTACTTTTGTCACGTCCATGTTCGACAAGAGAAACTATTTGCTGCTTGGGTGAACTGTCGAGTGACTACCTAATTGTTCCGCTGCTTCCATACGTTTTCTAACTAGCCAGCATCTGCCAACCACTTACTAGTAGTTATCTAAGAGTAGGTGTAGTTACAGGATAAGAGCCACGCTCGTGGTGTCCTGTCTTCCTAGTACCCTTTGTCACATGACTTTGAAACTACTGTCGGCGTTAGTATCCACTGCCTCTTCACTTAACTTGTTTCAACCGTCTATCACTGTCTGCAAAATAGAACATTCTAATATTTTTCGGCATCTTTATTTCATTAGCTTGTCTTTATAGCCTCTTGTTCTTGGAGTTGTACGTTTCAAGAATTGCTGTGAGCGACTCCTTGACTCAGTGGGCTGGATACTCAACACCAATTGGCCTCGACTCTGTAGCCTGGACACTCATCACCAATAAGTCTAGACTCAGTAGGCTGGACACTCATCACCCATAAGTCTAGACTCATTGGTCTGGACACTCATCACCCATAAGTCTAGACTCATTGGTCTGGACACTCATCACCCATAAGTTTAGACTCAGTGGGCTTGGTAATGTATGTAAAAAAAGAGGGGGAGTTGAAATGAACGCAACACTTCATCCTTTATCAATATATTCACTTAACTTAGGGGCTTTACTTGGGTTTCAGAAAAGTTGTTCAATGTCAACTAATATTTTTTGATTAGTTGTATATGAAAAGAGCTGCAATTGTTCCAAGTTTCAGTACTGCAGCGTAAATAGAAAGGGAGTTTTTTTTCAAGGAATTTTACACATTTTCAAGTGTGAATAAAATCACACCTTTCAGATATAATCCTTCTATGACACTTTTCTGACACATTAGCATATAATAAAGGTTCGTAACTTATGGAGTTTCCAAAACATCTTTAGTTTTCCTAATACAAATATTCAAAGTTCCCCCAAGAAATTATGCAAATCTGTAATGTTTATTGCTATTATAAAATCAGTAAATGAACTTAGGAAAAAACGATAAGTTGCGAGTTTAGAGACATACACTTTACATATAATGTGTATGTTTCCTGTAAACTGAATAAAAAATGAAAGAGTTATTCAAACGTTCATGTTAGTTGAAAACATTGAAAATAAATAAGAAAATAATAAAGTCTAAGGTGCTGCCATCTGTGGCTGAGGTTGACATCAACCGGTTTTCTCCAAAATTGGCACCCTTACAGATAGGCTTATGTGCAGTCGGGTGTATAAGTTTCGTGCAAATCGTCGGATAAAAAACAAAAAAAAAATTGAAAAAAAAAAATTTAACTTAATTTTTTTTCTAATAAAACTAATTATAATATTTTTTAATATGCTGTTGTGATAGCTGAGAGTCATAGACATGATTTCAGTTGACACTTGTGTTAGATAATCGTTTTTGACCACT
This sequence comes from Procambarus clarkii, assembly GCF_040958095.1. Lineage (NCBI taxonomy): Eukaryota > Metazoa > Arthropoda > Malacostraca > Decapoda > Cambaridae > Procambarus > Procambarus clarkii. The sequence goes on from NC_091169.1 coordinate 8,982,910, forward strand.
TTGGAATAATTTTGACACCTACTTCAATATTTTTTCTCCCTTCCTATTTATGCTACGATGCTGAGACTTGGGCCAGATGAAACTCTTTTTCATGTACAACTCGTCAAAAAAGTTTGATTGAAATCGAACCAGTTTTCATTTATTGCATATTTTGGGCAAATTTGGAAGTAATGCCTCCTTATTATCACTTTCCCATCACCTTAAATATAAAATATAAAATGAACTGATATTACTACACATGAATATTTACATGTATCGCTGTTACAAACCCAAATCCATCGTCGGAGCATGGAGCAGCAACATCAACGCCATCTGTGAGTCCGCTCCCGAAACCCCCACAAAATGGACGACGCCATCTGGTGGTGGTAGTATGATGCCTGCAAGAGACTAGATTCCTGCTTTGGTCAGCCCGAAGAGTCGCTGTAGCTGACCTCTGGTGAGGTGGCGCCTGGAAATCAGCGCCATCTATTGGGATATGAGTTGTATGTCAATGTCAGAGTCCGTAAGTGGTATTTCCTAGTGTCCCAAGTACCTGCCAGTTTACTGATGACGTGTCTGTATCCACAGAGGCGACGTAGGGCTGCAGTGGTACGAGGACAGTCAGTCTACCCAGGGCAGCCAATATCTCTCTACTCCATTCTGCTTGACCTGAGCAGTGAGCCGCCGCCGAAGAGGAACTGAGTAGTATCTGCTGTCTGCCTGTGAAGTGCCAGTGACAGAATTCGGGGTATCCCAGGACTGGCTAGAGGAAGAGACGACCAACAGTGAGGTGCTAAGGAGGAGTGTAACTAGCTAATTACAAGACGCTCCTGCAAGGGGTTCGCTACCCTTGTATTTGTTCGTGTTGAGGCCCAGCAGCGCGAGGCTGATGTTCTCGGCCAGCACCAGGCTGGAGAGTGATTGTGGACGTTCACAAGGAACACCTAGTGAGACTGTAGATACCCTGGCCCATGGCTAGGGTAGACAGTTTCCCAGTACTGGTTGAGGACGGTACTGTGTGTTGAGGAAACACTAAAGTTGACACGGCTGCATTGCATGAGCATCGAGGAGCGCTTAGTCTTATGAGAGCGACACATGTGTATACATCAGTGTAGTAATACTTTGTTTATGATTCTATTTAAGGTGATGGGAAAGTGATGTGAATATATTGATAATTGATGAAGCGTCTTATTCCTTTCAACCCCCCACCAATGTTATTTTACTTGCATTACCAAGCCTACTCTTTGAAAGCCTCTACCGACTTGGGGTCGGATACTAGTACTTTGGTTCCTCCAGCAAAGAACCCGGTTGCGACCCATAATGGCCGTAACAGTTGCTCTCAAATAAGACATTAAGCACTCCTCGATGCTAACGCGATGCAGCCTTTGTCAAATTCCGTGTTTCCTCAACATGGTTCCGTCCTCAACCAGTACTGGGAAACACCGAGTCTACCCTTGCCGTGGGCCAGCCTACCGACAGTATCACCAGGTGCCTCTTGTGAATGCCCACAATCACTCTCCAGCCAAGTGCTGGCAGAGAACTTCAGCCACTCGTTGACGGGCCTCTACACGGACAAATACAGGGGTAACGAACCCCTGGCAGGAGCCTCTAGCGACGGGCTAGTAACGCCCCTCAAACAGGCACTCTACTGCCGGTCGTCACTTTCCCTAGTCAGTCCCGGGATACGCAGAATTCTTTCACTGGCAGGAAGCAGATACCTCACAGTTCCTCTTCGGCGGCGGCTCACTTAATCGTCAAGAAGAATTGAGTCGAGATTAGGCTGCCCAGGGTAGACTGTTTGTCTCCGTACCACTGCAGCCCTACGTCGCCTCTGTGGATACAGACACGTCATCAGTAAAAAGGCCGGTACTGGTGAAACTAGAAAAGACCACTTACGGACTCAGGCATTGACATAAAGCTCATATCACAACAGATGGCGCTGATTTCTAGTCGCCACCTCACCAGAGGTCACCCACAGCGCCTCCTCTGGCTGACCAAGGCAGGAATCTTGAGCCTTTTGCAGGTATTAGACAGCCACCACCAGATGGCATTGTCCACTTTGTTCGATACTGTCGGGGGTTCGGGAGCATACTCACAGGTGGCGCTGACATCGCTACTCCATACTACGACAATTTAGTCGGGTTCGTAACAGCTGGACACTCATCACCCATAAGTGGGTGATACTCATCACTGAGTATCTCGGTGGGCTGGATACTCATCACCCATACAGCTGGCCTGTATTCCAGCAGGCGATGACGTCACTCTGGATACACTGCACTTCTTGTATGTCATTGGCTGGCTGGCGATCATTGCCCTCTACTTGGTGGCTCACCTCACTCCTAGCCTCAACCTGTCCTCAGACTAAGTCCATTCCATGCAGTGATTGACCTCAAACACGCATTCATCAATTTTAATATGCTGTTCATTCAAAATAGAAATGTTCTCAAATATAAATTAATATTATTCTATATTAGCATTGGTCAGGTTAGGTATTTAGATTCTGTTGACGATTATTTGTAGTACGTGGGTGAAGCATTTACAGCGTTGTGGTTCGAACTAAAGTCATCAGCGAATCACTTGTTCGAGAAGTGTATGAACTTCATCAGTTGTGAGTAGTGTGTAAATCTTTTTTTATTCATAAACAAGGAGTTTGGCGGGGTGTATGGAATGGACTTTTGCCTTTGTTTACGAGGACAGGCTGCCTAGCCTCGATAATGGACTTCTCAATGACGTCACAGCTCTTCCATAATTCCAGGCCATTGAAACCAATTACTGTGATAGTGGAGCTTACATTGCATGTAGCATGTGCATCAATAAATTTATTTAGAATAGGTGATATAAATTTGGCTTTGGTGCTGTATATCACACATGATGCCAGCGAGGCTTTGGTCCTTTGGCTTGTGGTCACAGCCAGTCATGCTAACACATGCACTCGGAAATCACAATGTGATATTTATGAGAAATTTCTTGAAGCAGAACTTGAATTGAAGCAGCGTCCTGAGTAACCCCTGACGCGGGTATTAATCCATTGAACATGATGTGGCCCATGGTTTAAAGCACACGTCTGGGGGTAATCCAGACCAATGGTTCAATCCACGTGCTATTCCAAAATTCCCAACTTTAATTCCCAACTCTGATGTGGGTCTGACGGCCCACATCAGAATGATCTTCCTTGATGCAAGTTCTCATGCTTAAGTCAGGTCCAATGATCCACTACAACCTTGAATTTAAGAAATCGGTGAGACTTGAGGAAATACAGTAAATGTTACTCTAAAAGGCAAGTGGTGGAAATACTGTGGCACTCTCATACCTAACGACGCTGTGTAGCTAACGTATTATTGATGGCGGTGACAGATCCTGGAGTCATTATCTTTCAATTGCACTCCTGATCGAATTCCTTCAAGGAAAAAATCTGTCAATTGATTCTACTTAAATTCATTTTTTATATGGACGATTTTTCATGACCAACAGGTCCCCATATTGAGGCATCCTTTATACACCTGAAGTGATGAGTACATACTGACACATGACTATCATGGCCAGAGGTTGTGCATTTTAGTGCATTTGATATACACTTCAGGGCGTGTGGAGCGGTGATGTACGCTTCAGGACGTGTGGAGCGGTGATATACGCTTCAGGACGTGTGGAGCGGTGATGTACGCTTCAGGACGTGTGGAGTGGTGATGTACGCTTCAGGACGTGTGGAGCGGTGATGTACGCTTCAGGACGTGTGGAGCGGTGATGTACGCTTCAGGACGTGTGGAGTGGTGATGTACGCTTCAGGACGTGTGGAGCGGTGATGTACGCTCCAGGACGTGTGGAGCGGTGATGTACGCTTCAGGACGTGTGGAGCGGTGATGTACGCTTCAGGACGTGTGGAGTGGTGATGTACGCTTCAGGACGTGTGGAGCGGTGATGTACGCTCCAGGACGTGTGGAGCGGTGATGTACGCTCCAGGTCGTGTGGAGTGGTGATGTACGCTTCAGGACGTGTGGAGCGGTGATGTACGCTCCAGGACGTGTGGAGCGGTGATGTACGCTTCAGGGCGTGTGGAGCGGTCATAGGGAAAATTGCTCTAGCATACCAGCCTTCCAACTTTACATTACCAAAACACTCGGCAGAAGGTAATATTCCTGTAAAGGTTCCCTCAAAGAGCCCTCCATCATTTGACATGAAATTTTTGTACAAGTTCATAGCTGACGTTTCTCAAATACTTATCAACATCATTCCTTTCATTTAACTATAAGTACTTCAATATTTTAGAGCTCTTATCACATCAGCGCTTCCATCTACCATTTATGACAACTTCAGCATTATCGTAATATTATATTCCAGGTGTGAGAGCGTAAGATAATGTGACACCCACCTGCATGGTCCTTAGTGTTGACATCTGCTCCACCTGCAATCAGCTGTTTCACAAGCTTCAGGTTACCCGCTCTGGCTGCAAGTATGATTTCCGGCTCATCTGAAGGAAACATTATAGTGGATGTTAGATGCAATATTTATAACAGTAATTAGAACTATTAGAGTATGTAGTATTAAGCAAATTACGTGAGCACTATCCTTATATAAGACCGTTATTATTCCATATTGTTTAAAATTTTGTTATACACAACTTCAATGTCATGTGAGAACTTTAGCTCTCCTTTCGTGTTGTAGCAGCCATTCACTGTTCAATAACATTAAGAATATAATGGGCAATTAACCATTTTTATTATTTGCAGTCAACTATTATTTATTAATGTCATCATTATATAATGTAATCTAAAATTATATAATGTAATCTAAGATATTGCCTCATGTTCTTTTTTATCGAACAATATATTTTTTTCCCATTATTTCACAAAACACGTAAATACGTGTAGGTAATTACGCCTCAGAAAGAATATTTTCTTGCCTTAAATACCCTCAAGATCATGAGACCTTGATCTATAAACGCTATAGAAAACCGGGCAAGTAGACAATTAGTTACTTCACATGATAACTTTAGCTGAATATCACAGTACAGTCTGGGATCAAAAGTGATACAATGAAAGAGAGGAACATTTGCCTTGGCAACGGACTCTGTTTCTCGTCTGTTATCAAAGAAAAGTCTTGAGTTTAAATAAAACGGTTAAAAGCAAAAGGGTTGCCTACTTAACTATATAATATAGTTAAGTATTAACTTATATATATTATTATATATAATATAGTTATTTACATGATATATTATTAATATATATATATTAATTATATGTAATTAATATAATATTTAAATTTTGAACAAACTTTTAATTTTTCAGCTATATTACTAGTGAGGTTTTAATATTATTCAATTACCGGTTTTCTAAGATTTTGGCGAGAATTTTCTTAAAATTAAAAAAAATATTAAGCTGCTTTGAACTGAGCAAAGATGAAACGGGTCTCATTTTTTTATGAACAAGATACATTCTTGGTGTTTGTAATAACTCGGTTCTCATGGAGAATCTGTAATTGCTCCTTGCAGTTGCAAAAGCACCCATTGAGTTATCCAAAGAACCAACAACAAGACATCTACATGCCAATGGCTGAGATAATAACCCTAAGTAATAATCTACTCTTCTATAATATTGTAATCTTGAGTTAAGTCGTCATCCTGCCAAAACGAAAATTACCTAGAGGGCATAGAACGCTTAGGGTTCAAACATCAGTTTTTAAAGGCGATGCCAGGCTGTGAAGCAGCTCTACCCCTTGAGTTGGCGTCAAAAATCACTAGGTGAATAAAGGAGTCATGTAACAAGTCATATGTGAGAGCAGTATTGGGGTAGGGATTGATTGAAAGAATGTGTAAATTAATACTAATTTATTAAAGTAAATTAACACTATAACACATTGGTTCTTTACGTTAAGAGCGCATCATTACAACAAAAGCTAAGCAATGGTCATTTCCCAGCAGGAGATGTATCCAATTGGGTAAGAATGCTTTAAAGACCAGTCTTTATTAGCCAATTGCAAGGCAACAGAGTAACCTAACTGAACACTGGTGATAACTCTCTTTGGCAATGGGAAATACAAATGTATTCGACTGTATACAGGTATACTTAAAACACTTGTCAGGCGAAGCGAATGCAACACGAAAATTCTTTAATAATAATATCTTGAAACGTACGATTATGTTACGTTGTTGGGTTGATTAGATGCACAGTGCTTAGTGGGTTTTCATATTTATTTAGTAGTTTTGGTTACATCAATCGGTTGTTGGCGGTGTCGTAGGTGTTGAGACAGAACTTGGAGCAGAGCAGAGTGATGCCGGAGTAGCGGATCTCGATGCGGGAGAGCGTGGCAGCTCAATGCGGGATGATGAGTGTCAAAACACGATGAGGTGGTGAGTGTTTAAACTCAATGAGGCAGAGACATTGGGGGCTCGATGGGGCACGAGAGCGTGGTAGCTCAATGCGCTCGTAGTCTCCTGTCTGCTCTGTGTCGAAGCTGAAGCGGATCTGGACACATAGTGCTACATTCCTAAGGATGAAGAGGTGTGGTAACTCCCAAGCATCTGTACTGAAGTTAACTGAATCACTGTGGAAATTATACTGATGGCTGCTCGATTCTTGATAGCTTATATGATTGGACTACACCTCACAGTCCTCCAGATGGCGAGGGTGTGAGATGGTGTGTGAGAGTGTTAGAGGGTGGGAGAGGGTGTGTGAGAGTGTTCAGTTCGGTATTCACTGTGACATTTAGAGCAAGAGGGTCAGGACTGGAGAAAATGAGGGTTGTGACATCAACAAATAAGATTGGTTTGAGGTGTTGAGAGGCATTTGGAAGGTCATTTATGAAGATGAGAAAAAGGAGAGGGCCAAGTATGCTGACCTATGGAACATGTTACGGCCCTATTGGGTCGCAACTGGGTTCTTTCTCTGATGTTAGTAGAGTAAGGGTATCCGGCCCCAAGTTAGTAGTGGCTTTCAAGGGATGTGATCCGTAACGCAAGTAAATTAAAGGGGAAGGGATACAAATTAAATAAACTTAATATATAATTACCATCACCATAAATAGATATATAAAAGGTCACACTGGGGAGGGTATAAACACTATAATATACAATCTGGTCTTCCTCTGAAGACGCGGAGTGTTCCACGGTGCTCAACGATGCTTAAGACGAGTAGCCCTGGTCCTCTTCTTGTGGCCTCTCGACGAATCCTTAGATTCTCTTAGCGAGTCTACCCCGGCCACAGGCCAGCCAAAACACAATCCCACTGGGTGCACCGTCGTGGAGGCCGTCAACCACAAATCCAGCCTGTAGCTGGCAGGTTCCAATCAGCTACGCTGCGTAGGCCACTCCACGACCGATACTAGGGTTGCGAGCCCTAGGCAGGAGCCTCGTGTGATTCCACAGATCACTCTCCTCACCATAACACCCCAGTGGCTATTCTTCTCCACGAGTCAGCCCCGGGTACGACAATTCCTCAACTGCCACGTCACAGGCAGGTTAACACAACAGTGTTCATCCGGGGGGTGACTCAACTTCTGCAGCTAATACTTGGAGACTCTACGGCTGCCTTGGGTAGACTCCTCCAACGTCCGATTCAGCAGTCCCAGGTCGACTCTGTAATCAGACACGTCATCAGTACTAATGACACTCTAGGGCACCTCACTCACAGGCTTAGACACAAACGTCCACCTATCCGCTCCATAGATGGCGTTGCTGTCCAAGTGTCACCTCACCAGAGGTCAGCAGCGGCTGTGTTATGAGCTTGATCATGACGGGAAACTAGCCCTTGTGGCCAGTATATCTCGTCCTCACTAGATGGCGTCGTCCATTTGGAGGGGGTTTCGGGAGCTGACCCACAGATGGCGCGGTCGTCACTGCTCCGTGTTCGGACGCTGGGCTCGGGTCCGTAACAGAACACCAATGTTGATGACATTATGCGTGTACCACCCATGTTAAATAATCCATCCTTGCCTACAATGTCAATTCCCCTGATAATTTTCAATGTGGTGCTCATGTCTCCCCTTGCTCTTCTGTCTTCAAGCGACGTGAGGTGCAGTTCACGTAGTCTATCTTCATAACTCATGCCTCTTAGTTCTGGGGGACTAGCCTAGTGGCATACCTCTGAACTTTTGCAAGCTTCGTCTTGTGCTTGACTAGATATGGGCTCCATGCTGGGGCTGCATGCTCCAGGATTGGTCTTGCATATATGGTATACAAGATTCTGAAGGATTTCTAACACAGGTTTCTGAAAGCAGTTCTGATGTTAGCCAGCCTCGCACAGGCCGCTGATGTTATTCTTTTGATGTGGGCTTCAGGAAACAGGTTTGACGTGATATCAACTCCTAGATCTATCTCTCTCTCCGTTTCGTGAAGGATTTAATCTCCCATTCGATATCCAGTGACTGGCCTCCTAGTTCCTCCTAGTTTCATTACCTTACATTTACTTGGGTTGAACTTTAGTGACCATTTGTCGGACCATTCCTTCAGTTTATTTAGATCATCTTGTAGCTCATACTATCCTCCTCTGTCCTGATCCTCCTCATTATTTTTGCATCATCGGCAAACATCGAGAGGAACGAGTCAATTCCTTCTGGGAGATCATTTACGTATATCAGAAACAGTATAGGTCCAAAGACTGGTCTCTGTGGGGCTCCACTGGTGACTCCCCGCCACTCCGATACCTCACCCCTCACGGTGACTCGCTGTGTCCTGTTGCTTAGGTACTCCTTTATCCAGTGGAGTACCTTCACTTTCACTCCTCCCCGCTTCTCCAGTTTGTGCACTAGTCTCTTATGTGGTACTGTGTCAAAAGCTTTCTGGCAGTTCAGAAATATGCAGTCTGCCCAACTAGCTCTCTCTCTTGCCTGATTTTTGTTGCCTGTTGTTGTTAGGCATGATTTGCCATCTCTGAATCCGTGCTGATGTTGTTACATTGTTCTTCTGCTCCAGATGTTCTACTAGCCTTTTTCGCACAATCTTCATCATCTTGCTTGGAATGCAAGTTAAGGACACTGGCCTGTAGTTCAGTGTGTGTGTGTGTGTATGTGTACTCACCTAGTTGTGCTTGCGGGGGTTGAGCTCTGGCTCCTTGGTCTCGCCTCTCAACCGTCAATCAACAGCTGTACAGGTTCCTGAGCCTATTGGGCTCTATCATATCTACACTTGAAACTGTGCATGGAGTCAGCCTCCACCACATCACTTCCTAATGCATTCCATTTGTCAACCACTCTGACACTAAAAAAGTTCTTTCTAATATCTCTGTGGCTCATTTCGCACTCGGTTTCCACCTGTGTCCCCTAGTGCGTGTGCCCCTTGTGTTAAAAATAGCCTGTCTTTATCTACCCTGTCGATTCCCTTGAGAATCTTGAATGCGGTGATAATGTCCCACCTAACTCTTCTGTCTTCCAACGAAGTGAGGTTTAATTCCCGGAGTCTCTCCTCGTAGCTCATACCTCTCAGCTCGGGTACTAGTCTGGTGGCAAACCTTTGAACCTTTTCCATTTTAGTCTTATGCTTGACTAGATATGGACTCCATGCTGGAGCCGCATACTCTAGGATTGGTCTGACATGTGGTACATAATGTTCCGAAAGATTCCTTATACAAGTTTCTGAAGGCCGTTCTTATGTTAGCCAACCTGGCATATGCTGCTGATGTTATCCTCTTGATATGAGCTTCAGGGGACAGGTCTGGCATGATATCAACCCCCAGGTCTATCTCTCTCTAACTCTTGAAATATTTTATCTCCTAAATGATACCTTATATCTGGTCTCCTGCTTCCTACCCCTATCTTCATTACATTACATTTGCTTGGGTTAAACTCTAACAACCATTTGTTCGACCATTCCTGCAGTTTGTCCAGGTCTTCTTGAAGCCTCAAGCTGCCCTCCTCTGTCTTAATCCTTCTCATAATTTTGGCGTCGTCAGCAAACATTGAGAGGAATGAGTCTATATCATCTGGGAGATCATTTAAGTATATCAAAAACAGGATAGGTCCGAGTACAGAGCCCTGTGGGACTCCACCGGTGACTTCACGCCAATCTGAGGTCTCACCCGTCACTGTAACTCTCTGCTTCCTATTGCTTAGGTATCCCCTTATCCACTGGAGCGCCCTGCCAGTTACTCCTGCCTGTTTCTCCAGCTTATGCATCAACCTTTTATGGGGTACTGTGTAAAAGGCTTTCCGACAGTCCAAAAAAATGTAGTCCGCCCATCCTTCTCCTTCTTGCTTAATCTTTGTCATCTAATAGTAGAATTCTATTAAGCCTGTAAGTCAAGATTTACCCTCCCTGAACCCATGTTGATTTGTTGTCATGAAGTCCCTTCACTCCAGATGTGTTACTAGGTCTTTTCTCACAATCTTCTCCATCACCTTGCATGGTATACAAGTTAAGGACACTGGCCTGTAGGTCAGTGCCTCTTGTCTGTCACCCTTTTATGGAAGACTGCTAATGTAGTCCCATTAGGGACTACATTAGCAGTCTTCTATATATTTCTGGTAGGTCTCCCGTTTCCAGTGACCTACTATACACTATGGAGAGTGGTAGGCAAAGTGCTTCTGCACACTTTCATTACCCATGGTGAGATTCCGTCCGGCCCAACAGCTTTTCTCACGTCCAGCTAAAATACGTGCTTCTTGACCTCATCTCTTGTAATTTCGAACCTCTTCAAGGTCGCCTGGTTTGCTGCCACCTCTCCTAGCGCCGTGACTTCTCCCTGTTCTATTGTAAAGATTTCCTGGAACCTTTTGTTGAGTTCTTCACACACCTCTCTGTCATTCTCTGTGTACCAGTCCTCGCCCATCCTAAGTTTCATCACCTGTTTCTTCACTGTTGTCTTCCTCCTGACGTGACTGTGTAGTAGCTTTGGTTCGGTCTTGGCTTTATTTGCTATATCCTTTTCATACCTTTTCTCAGCTGCTCTTCTCACACTAACATACTCGTTCCTGGTTCTCTGGTATCTCTCTACTTTCTTGTGTTCTGTTATTACGGAAGTTCCTCCATGCCCTTTTGTTCAGCTCCTTTGCTTTCATACATTACTTTTAAACCACGGATTCTTCTTTTGCTTCTGTTTTTTCCTGTCGGGCTGGGACAAACCTGCTTACAGCCTCCTGACACTTTGGGTGACATAGTCCATCATGTCTTGTACGGACTTGGTTCTGAGTTCTGTGTCCCAATGTATATCCCTTTGGAATTTATTCATCTCCTCATAGTTTCCCTTTCGGTACGCCAGCCCTTTGTTTCCCAGTTCTTTTTTGGGGGTGATAATTCCTAGCTCAACCAGGTACTCAAAGCTCAATACACTATAATCACTCATTCCCAGGGGGGGGCTTACAACTTAACTTCTCTTATATCCGACTCATTTAGGGTAAATATCAGATCAAGCAAGGCTGGTTCGTCTTCTCCTCTCATTCTTGTTGGTCCCTTGACGTGTTGACTTAGGAAGTTTCTTGTTACCACATCCAGCAGCTTAGCTCTCCATTTGTCTGGTCCTCCATGTGGGTCTGTTCCCCCAATCTATCTTCCCATGGTTGAAGTCTCCCATAGTTAGTAGTCTGGATCCAATCCTGCTAGCCACAGAAGCTGCTCTCTCTATTATATTGATGGTGGCCAAGTTGTTTCTATCATATTCCTGTCTGGGTCTTCTGTCGTTCGGTGGGGGTTATATATGACTGCTACTATGGTGTCTGATATGTAGTCACTGAAACCTTCACAGTTCTGAATTACCATCTCTTCAAAACTCCAACCTTTTCTTATCAGCAAAGCTACACCACCTCCTCCTCTCCCTTCTCTCTCTTTCCTCACTACATAGTAGTCCTGTGGAAACACTGCGTTTGTTATGGTTTTCGTTAGCTTTGTTTCTGTGAATGCTATCATGTCTGGGTTTTCTTCTAGTGCCCATTCTCCGAGTTCAAATGTTTTATTTGTAATCCCATCTCTGTTAGTGTACATTGCCTTGAAGCTCACTTTCTTCTGTTCATTTTCTTGTCCCCTTCTTGGCGAGCATTCTGTGGTGTGGAAGGCTGTTCCCTGGGTGAGATCTGTGAGGTGGTTTGCAGGGTCTCAGAGGATTTTGGGGTGGGGGGTGGGGGTTCAAGGGAAGGGGGGACAGGTAGGGTGTGTGTTAAGGAGATAAAGAGGACATGGGGTGAGGGGGGGAGGAGGAACAGGGAGGGTATGGGATGAAGGGGGGGGCCAGGGGGGAAAGGTGGGAGGGGGGACATGGTGGGGATGGGGGGAAAGGGAGGGTTGGGTGAGCATTTGAGTGGGGGCAGGTAGGGTGAGGGGAAGGGAGGGTTTCTATGCAGAGGGGGTGGTAGTGTTGCCCTCCCCTCTGGTGTTGCTGGGATGCCGATTGTGGGTTCCCCTCTTGTCTCTGGGACTGTTGTGTTGGGTGCTGCGATTTCCTGGTTTACTCCTCTCTCCCTGCTCTACCTCCTTGCCTCTGCTCCCCTGGCTCTCTCCTCCTTCATCCTGTTCCTCTGCAGGCATACTTTTTATATCTCTCCACATACTGCAGACGTCTCTTCATTTCTAAAATAACCTCTTTGGTAGCCTTATTTGTAAACACCACCTTTACCAGTCGGTTTCTGTCCTTGTTGTACCAGCCCAACCTGGAAAACCTTCTCAATGTTTTGTTCAGCCCCTTCTATCTGTAACCCCTTCAGTAGCCCATGTACTGCCTCTCTATCCTTGTTCTTCCATTCCTGCCTATTGGATCCTTCCTGTTTTTTGATGCCTATATCTACCACTGATCTTTTTCTCTTCATCAGCTGACTGGTGCACCTTGCTGCTTCCTGTGAGGTAGCTGCTTGCATGGCTACCTCCCTCACTGTGTCCATTGCTTCTGAGCTCTTTCTCAGTCTTTCCACAAATGTTTCAGGTACAGAGGCATTTCCTTCCAATGTAACATTCCCACCTTCCTTTTGGATGATAATCTGATGCTCAGTCTCTTTATTTTTCTCTGTGAAGGATTTGTTCTCCTCCCTTGCTGATATCAGCTCATTTTGCAGGTTAATTATAATCCTCATTTCATGTATCTCCCTGAATTCCTCCAAAACTTGGGTTAACATTTCCTTCGTTTGGTCACGTTGACTATTCCCTGTGTCCCTGTTGCGTCCTCCTGCCATTTTTGTCCCTTGTCAAGAGAGAGAGTAAGATAGAGGGCAAGAGAGAGAGAACAGGAAGAGAGAGAACCGAGAGAGAGAGAGCAGTGAAGAGAGAGAACAGAGAAGAGAGAGGGAGGGTGTGCATGTCTGTGTGTGTGTGTGTGCATGTGTACGTTTAGTCAGTGGTAGGGGAGAGTGGGAGTTGGGAGGGGGGGGGAGTGTGTTGGGAGAGAGAGATGGGGGTTAAGGTGGGCGAGGTGCTGTCCTCAGATTGCGGCAGCGGGATTAGCTGCTTATCTGGGTTCCCAGTGAGCTCACAGTTGCTGTCCCTGTTACCTGTCTACCACTTACGATTGTATTATTGAATGGAATGCATTAGCATCTATGATACGATATTATATAAACCTTGCACACTGTTGGAGACTTATGAGAGACACTTACCAGCCAGCCCCCCGCAAGCACTCTAGGTGAATACACGGTGTGTCGTCGGTAATCCTGTGAGGTCTTCAGGTCTCCACATGGGTCCTGGCTGATGCGACTGATGTTGCCTCAAGAAGTCGATCTTCACTAGCTATCTTCTCTAAATTCACTAAGATAATTCACCACGAGATGTGATCAATGTGTTGCATTGCAATACGATTTACGATTTACACTGACCCGATTCTCACCGCACAGTACACCCGCTCACTTGACCCTATTATTCCCTCGGTATACGCGGACCGCTGACCCTACACGTCTGCTCCCTATCAAGGCTGACCCAAGACTCTGTGTGTGTGTGTGTGTGTGTGTGTGTGTGTGTGTGTGTGTGTGTGTGTGTGTACTCGCCTAATTGTACTCGCCTAATTGTGCTTGCGGGTGTTGAGCTCTGGCTCTTTGGTCCCGCCTCTCAACCGTCAATCAACAGATGTACAGGTTCCTGAGCCTATTGGGCTCTATCATATCTACACTTGAAACTGTGTATCGAGTCAGCCTCCACCACCTCACTTCCTAATGCATTCCATTTGTCAACCACTCTGACACTAAAAAAGTTCTTTCTAATATCTCTGTGGCTCATTTGGGCACTCAGTTTTCACCTGTGTCCCCTAGTGCGTGTGCCCCTTGTGTTAAGTAACCTGTCTTGTGTGTGTGTGTGTGTGTGTGTGTGTGTGTGAGTGTGTGTGTGTGTGTGTGTGTGTGTGTGTACTCGCTGTGGTGGTTTACTGTTATAGATATATAAAAAAAAACTTACCTTCAAGTGGAAGGTGAGAGGGTGTAGCCACAGGAGGAAGCGGTGTGAGGGCAAGTGAGGCCGTCACAGACATCACAATAAACAGGCACGACACAGCCCATGCCAGCATCTGCCTCTCCTTTTCCTTGCGATTCTCGAGTAGCTCTTTGGAGTGTTTTCTGTGATCATTGTGGTGTTGTTGACTCATCTCTGGTATGATCACAACTGCTGCTGCTGAAGTAGTTTTACTGATGTGATATTTCTTCTGGCTTTACTGATGTGATATTTCTTCTGGCGTTACTGATGTCGCAGCTCTTGCTATACCTGACACTGCTATGGCTGCTGCTGCAGCTGCTATCTCTACTGCCTCACTGTAAAATAATGCAAACGTTAATGTAGGTAAAATCCTCCATTCACATACACAATGGGACAAAATTGAAGTTTCAACAATGTGGGTATTAACGTGACCTACAAACTTCCTGGTAATGCAAAGATGAATTAAATGCAGAAATATACAGACTGCATATAATACACAGGCCCCATGCTGGGAAGCCTGATGTGAGATTAGCAATTCGAAAGGTCAGGGTCGTTAGCAAACGCCCCACACTCTGACAAACGTGTCAGAGTAGGTGACAAATGGAATACATTAGGAAGTGATGTGATGTAGGCAGATTCCATACACAGTTTCAAGTGTAGATATGATAGAGCCCAGTAGGCTCAGGAACCTGTACATCAGTTGAGTGACGATTGAGAGGTGGGACCAAAGAGCCAGAGCGAACCCCCCGCAAGCACAACTAGGTTGGTACAACTAGGTGAGTACAAGGCCTCGACCCACTGGACAGGTCATCAACAAACGTTAACCTGAAACAC
Source organism: Procambarus clarkii (assembly GCF_040958095.1). Taxonomy (NCBI): domain Eukaryota; kingdom Metazoa; phylum Arthropoda; class Malacostraca; order Decapoda; family Cambaridae; genus Procambarus; species Procambarus clarkii. Next base: position 8,998,025 of record NC_091169.1, read on the forward strand.
TTCGTGCACACTCTTGTCAAATCAAACACCAAAAATGACATGAGCACTGTCATGTGTTCATGTCATGTTTTGGCTATCACACCTTGCTCTCGCGAAAACACTATACATTCTTACGCCCCCTAAAGCTATGTATTCTTCTGTAATATTACACATTTGATTGTCCCCCAGATGACTGGACAATCACTCCTTCACTCAGACAACCACTGACTGAGTCCTAACACTGGCTTAGTACATTAGCATACGCGATATAGTCTTTCTGCAAGCTGTTTACTCAATCATTCCTCACTGAATGTTGCACGTGACCCTTTACTAAGTGATCTTAACAGTGTTGACCAAATCACACACTAGAAAGTGAAGGGACGACGACGTTTCGGTCCGTCCTGGACCATTCTCGAGTCGATTGTGAGGAGGGAAGGAGGTGAAGGCAATAAATAGGCAAGAGGGAGGTAAGGAACAAGGCAAAAGGTACCAGAGGTAAGGTGTAATAGAGGGAATAATAATAGATAGTAATCCTCCTTTCCTCTTCACAATCGACTTGTGAATGGTCCAGGACGGACCGAAACGTCGTCGTCCCTTCACTTTCTAGTGTGTGGTTTGGTCAACATATTTCAGCCACGTTATTGTGACTCCTCGTCTGCATCTTAACACTGCTTAGTGGAGGACGCACGTGGTCCCATAGCGCCTCCGGGACCGTCGTTAATGTCCTGAGATTCTTCTTGTCGATGGAAATCTAATCCCCTGAACATCAGCAATATCCCAGCGATCCGGTGCCAGGAATAATTACTGGTGTGAAGATAACAATACTTCAGGACAAGGGCAAATAGAGGCCTTTCTTCGAGCTCCTGAAGGCGGCCTGCAGTCTCCTTGAGTGTCCTGACCAGAATGCCGGCACAGGGCACAACATGGGCCCACGGGCGTCAGGCGAATGCCATGACATCATCCTCCACTGGCCAATCACAAGGCCTATAGGTTTAGCGCACTTTCAGGCTGCCTTGAGATTGGTTACGGCATGACCTCTCGCCGGTGGAGTCGAGCCTAGCGTTCCCGCTTCTCAAACAGTGCCTCGTTGTTCCAGGTGGGGGTTTGGTAACCACAAAACCAACGATTTTGAGGAGAGAGAGAGCCTGTCTCCACCCCCCCCCACCCCCCCAACCTACCACTCTACAGCTAGAGTTTCTCCCTTTGGAGGGTTGTAGGCTATCCTTTGTACCAGTGCCTTGCATTCTGCATTGCCGCTGACCCAGGCGACCAAAGTCGCACCAGTTGACCCCATTGTACTCCACTCGATGTACTGAGTCCTTTAATACCCAACTTGATAAAATTTGTATACCAAATAACGGAGTTGCATCTTGCAAGCACAACATCCTTAGCATCAAGCAATGAGTTAGGGCTCTGAGAGAGGACTATCTCACAATATAATTATAAACAACAGAGACAGTTACATGTTTCACTGAAAGATGCTCCTAAGCATAAACTTCTGAAACTGACGACGTTATTTTAAAGCTCCGGCAGCTTCCTTCAGCTTAACAGTTCTTTCGGGACCAACCAATTTAATGCATGGAATAGACTCAATCTAACACTTTCCACAATAATAACTTCGTAATCACAAAACCCTCTTCCTGTTAAGAAAGAGGTTCTCGTCTCTCTTCCTCCGCGCTCTACACATCAGTGACCTTCAGTTTCTTGATTCTGAAATTTCCTTTATTTACAAATCTTTCTCGACTCGCCTTGGTTACCCCCCCCCCCCTTTCATTTTATCAACTGTGCCTATTCCCAAGTTAAACGAAATTTATTTCATCCCAAACCTGTATCCAACACTAGTACCACAGTGCTCTGCCTTTCCTTCATACCTGATCTCACGTAGTAAGTAATTATCAAAAGAAGGCATCAAGACGGGAAGGCAATGTAACACCATCAAATGTGCAGGATATTCAAAAGTAGCTAAATATTACTAAAGATGCCAATACGAGAACAAAATCACATAAGGCAAACGATATCAAAGGCATGTGATTCACCAAGAACTCTATCGAGGGACAAGTGACCGCGAGGGACAGTCGGGAAGCAAACACATGCACATCCTGAAAGTCCAGACATTCAACAAGGATATGCAGGATCGTAAGAAGGACAATGCACTTTAGACAATAAGGAGCACGGTGGCACTCTATTAGTGCCTGTGAGTTAAAGGTGTATGCCCAATACATAACCTCACCAGAGCAGTTTCCCACCGCCGGTTACGGTGGTAGGAGGAAGGCTTATTTAAGGGCACACCAATATGGCTAAGACGCCATCAGAAAAAGAAGATGAAGAAGAAAGAATAAACAAGAAAGATGACACCAATAGAAGACAGATTGTCACCATCAGCATGAAGAAGCAATCGACACAGCTGCAATTTCCTGATCCAACTCAACGCCTAGCCAGTTGTGGGGTGGTTCCAGCATCCATTGTGGGCATCTAACTGGGTTTAGCCCCTGGTTGTTTTTCTACAACTTCAGCGCTTCCTCTCACCGACTTCTCTTCAGCTATTCCCACGTCAAGCTTCCCCAATGGGTATCTTATCGTGGATCTTTGTATTGTATTATTGTACTGGGAACCATCTTTCGTCGGCAACGTTACAAGAGGAAGCACTCATCTCGCTCGCAGTGTGAATTAGGCGGCCCGCTGTGAATTACGCACGCTTACTCCACCAACGTTTCTGACATCTTTTCTTGGTTGAGTGATTGATCTTGAGCTCGCGAGCCATACAGCAAGCCAGCCACGTCTCGCTGTTCTGCAGCCGCTGTATTCTTCAGCCTAGACGAGCACTTCGGTGCAAGCAAGTTCATTTCCAGCCAGCAGAAGTATTGGAGCAGACCCAGGCGCTTCCCAGCTTCAAACTCGTCCTAAGCTGTGACATCTTCCTCCCAGCATCTCTGTATATTTTCTAATGTGATTTTGTTCAGATCGGACTGCATTTAGGCGAACAGCCCCCACTTCGAGCCAGAACAGGCCCAGGTGAGAAGTCGGCAATTCACCTTTTGCAGCTGCATCACGGCATAGGTGCATTCTTTTTTCTCCTCTCCTAAATTTCTTTCGTTTCTGACACTACTGAGCCAGTTGCGGAATCTCGTGATCGTGCGAGCCCACCATAACTGGGGGTTGTAATCTTCCGGGACCCGGTGTTTGTTCGTCCTCAGATAAGGTCTTAGACCTGGCCTGCACACTTACCCCCCACTGAGTTTCATGGATTTACGCAGTGATTGGCTACAAGCACGGGATTGTCTGAAGGAAGTGAGTCACAATGGCTCACTGTCTGCGGATGAAATACACTGGCACTACACCCATTGACACTTTTGACTGCATCACTACTTTCTTCTATGCCACTGGCAAGCCAGCCACTTCTCATGTCAAACATGTCAACACCAACTGTATCAAATTCCTCCTTGCCTCTTAAGACCACCTTTTTGCCTGTTTTAAGGAACCTGATTGTAGTAAACTCGCCCAAGCTTCTCTGACTCCTGTGCTCACTATTGCACAAAACACTAAATGTTCTGTTCTTGTACGTAATGTTGACAGCTCTGTTCTTTCTGCACCTAACAACAACAAACTCTCTCAGAACATTTCAGACAGGAATGACATTACTGTTGTGGAGATTTACCCAGTGCCTAATACCAAACACCTCAAGATTAATGTTCCTCCTCTGCAGAAGCCAAAATAAATCTCTTATATCAGGGTATCAAAATCTTTAACACCAGCATTCCTCCCTACCTCACCAGTCAAGTTGAATATCTTCCATTGCTGCAATGCTTCAAATGCTACGAGTAGAATCATGAAACACGCAAATGCTAACGTCCACAAATTTGCTCTAAATGTTCTGACGAAGACCATTTTTGGACTCAGTGCCAGGCCCCCACCCCAAAATGCACAAATTGCCAAGGTGCTCATTCAGCAATAGATAAATATTGTCCTCTGAGGAAACAAACTCTGAAAACTCTTTGTACTAACCAGCCTCGCACTCATGAACAACCTCACTCTTCCTCAACCTCCCAATACCTCCCCCCCCCCTCCCCTCACCAGCAACATCACCACCCTACTACTGCACATCAAAGTCAACCCTCTCCTCTCTTCCCTCACCCACCACCTCCACCTTATTCTCCTCTCGGAACCCCTCATAAGAACGAGTCACTGTCTTTGTACAAGCTGCGTACCTTAATGCTAAGCATGATGGGCGTGACTTTGCTATCTTCCTATTTTTCTCTCATAACGGCCGTCCTAGTATCTATGTTCCTACTCTCCAGCTCTTGCCCTCTGCTCCATTCTCACCAACACTCCTCACTCCATAAAATATCATGAATGAAAAAAGTCCACTCATTAATGTCAACCAACAAACTCACACGTAATATAGAAAAGACCTTCTTCATTTTATTTGGTAGTAAATCATCAAATCAGATTCAACTTCAGATAGACAATGTTAACAATACCAATAAAAATGAGGGAAAGTTTCTTGACGTATTCATTGACAAGAGACAGAACTTCAGCACCCACATATACAACACATTGCTAAAAAAAAGTCTCAAAAACGGTGAGTATACTTTCTACATGCAGTACGATCAGATATTATGTTCTCCACTCTGCTCTCCTCTCATTATACTATACACTAATCTATCCCTATCTGTTACGGCCCTCTCGGGTCACAACTGGGTTCTTACTCTGATGTTGTTAGAGGAAGGGTATCCGGCCCCAAGCCAGTAGTGGCTTTCAAGGGATGAGATCCGTAACGCAAGTAAATTAAAGGGGAAGGGAAATAAAGTCAAGAACTTAATACTATAATTATTACCATCACCAATAAATATATATAAGATTACACGGGGGGGGGGGGGGTATAAACACTATAATACACAAAGTAGTCTTCCTCTGAAGACCCTGGACGTTCACGGTGCCAAGCTCTTGGTGCTCTCGTAGCCTCACGACGAATCCTTCGAGAATCTTGAGTCTACCCCGGCCACAGGCCAGCCAAAACACAGTTCCACTGGGGGCACCGTCGTGGAGGCCCTCAACCACAAGTCCAGCAGATAGCTGGCAGGTTCCAAATCAGCGACACTGGTTAGGCCACTCCACGAGCGATACTAGGGTCGCGCCCTAGTCACGAGCCTCGTATGATACCACAGATCACTCTCCTTTCCACAACACCCCAGTGGTTAAGCGTCTCCACCAGTCAGTCCCGGGTATGACAATCCTTCAACTGCCGCTTCACAGGCAGGGTAACACCACGGTGTTCATCCGGGGGGCGACTCACAGCTGCTGCAGCAAACACTTGGTGAGAAGACGGCTGCCTTGGGTAGACTGATCCAACCTCCATTACAGCAGTCCCAGGTCGACTCTGTAAGCAGACACGTCATCAATAATAGGGACACACAAAAGCACCTCACTTACAGGCTTAGACACAAACGCCCACCTATCCACTCCCTAGATGGCGTTGCTGTCTGAGCTCCACCTCACCAGAGGTCAGCAGCGGCTGTGTTGTGAGCTGAACAGGACTGGAAACTGGCCCTGGTGGCCAGTACACCTCGTCCTCACCAGGTGTCGTCGTCCATTTGGAGGGGGTTTCGGGAGCTGACCCACAGATGGCGTGGTCGTCACTGCTCCAGGCTCGGACGCTGGATTCGGGTCCGTAACACCTCCCCACCAAAAAGAATTTGGTTTGGGTTTCTATAAAGAAAAACACAAACCAAATTAGTATGTGGATACAACTCCACACAGACTCACGTACACTATGAACTGGAGTGATGAGGCTGTCTTGTTCACAGAACTGTTCTACTGGGCAACTCTGGCACGGATGAAACTTGAAGATGGTAGGCAATGGCTTGCCTGTTGCAACTTCCCACATCTCCACTGCGATGTCAAGCAGAGGCATATTCTCACATCTCTCGAGTAAGGATCGGTGTAGACACGATCTGGGGCGACTCGACACTTCCCTGTGTCGTGGCACCGATGATGGCTGGTCACAGACGGCATTTCTGGTGCCGGTCCGGTAGTCCTTCAGGGAGACGGGAACCTGGAATACAGGGGTCTGATAATTCAGAGTGATAGCGACAGTGGGTAAGTCAATACTTACTGCATACGCCTCTACTAGGCTCACACCTAGTTCCAACAGGGCTGCTTGCACACCGAAGATGGCATCTGCCATCGTCGCTCTGCCACCGTCCGGTCGACCAACATTCCGCATAACGCTGAATTTAGGCTCAGCAATCACGCGGGGGGTGTTAACCTGTCGGAAACAGTCACTCATATTATCACATCTCGTACCTCCTGTATCTACCATCACCTTCCAGGTCCCTCCTTTGACTGCATCACTCGCAGTGCAAATCTCCAAACCCTGGGATCTCTTCACGATGTTCATGGGAGCCATCATCTGTCGGGCCGTCCACTGGTCCTTACTGAGAACACATCTGAGAACAAAACAAAACACCGCTAAGAAACATTTGGCTAACTTAGGGATAAGCTTCCTGAGCCTGTCATGTCCATAACCGGCTATAACCATCAGCCTGGTTTGGACCGAAGAGGGCACTAGACCTTTTGAACATACCTCACATACCTCCGACGTCTGGGGGAATCTCTGGTCGGTTCAGCATACATTGTACTTCGCCATACTGCAAGTACTCAGGTGCCTTCATTCCAGACTCTTCGGTATCCGTGGGTGCTTGTACACGAGGCCTCTCTTCTTGCTCAGTTGCTTCTGCCTCCTTAACTGCATGTTCCTTATCGGGAGAAGAATCAGGAGACTTTGCTATAATGCTGTCGATCTGTGGGTGAGAGGGAGGATTAAACATATTACCTGATTCCGGGTCTGACTGTACCTGGACATTACCACTGCCTGCTGTTACCTCAGACCTTGCTGTTCCGGCTGACTCGTCCGCGACCTTGGGATGATTGGTGCTCCAACCTGTCACCAAGTCGTTGGCTAGTACCACGTCAATCCCAGCTATAGGGAGGGTATCGACTACTGCCAACGCACATGTGCTGCTGAAGTAAGGTGAGTCGAGATGTACCGGCACTAAGGGGGCGACGTACCGCGTCCTAGGAAACCCAACCAGGACAACCTCTGGTCTCCCATCCACACTCATTCCCTCGGGTAACGAGTTTCTCACGATCAGGGACTGGGCTGCTTCACTATCTCTGAGCACTACAACTGCTCTACCAGTATGATCACTCGATACATACCCGCCTGAAGTGTGAGGGGCGAACAAACTTGGTCCCTCCTGCATAGTCGTAGACTGGCTTCCTGCTGGAGATGTTACACAGCTCATTAACATCACCTCCCTACGAGGGCCGCTACCTCTTCTGCCTCGGCACATAGCAGCTACATGCCCTTTCTGCCCACAAGTCCAGCACACCATATTCCTCCTCGGACTCTGGTGTTTTGGACTGCTAGGACTAGTCCTTCGAGGGCTACTAGGGGGCGTCTTCTTAGCGCTTCGTGGGACGGGAGTCTCCTCTTCGTCATGAGGTTTGCCAAACCGGCGTTGGTAATTCCTCGGGACGTACTTAGCAGAAGGACTATGCGTCAAGATGTATTCCTCAGCCATTGTGGCTGCCGCACTCAAGGTCTCTACCTGCTGTTCCTCTAAGTACGTCTTCAGGTCTCCAGACAGACAGTCCTTGAAGTCCTCTAACAGCACGAGCTGCTCGAGGTCTTCTTTGGTCTCCACCTTCCGAGAGGCACACCACTCCTGGAAAAGTCGCTCCTTGATGGTGGCGAATTCGGTGAAAGTGTACTCTGAGGTCTTCTTCAGGTTTCTAAACTTCTGCCTGTATGCCTCAGGTACTAATTGGTACGCCATGAGCACGACCTTCTTCACCTTGTCATAATCGCCGGAGTCGTCAAGGGATAACGTGGAGTAGGTGATTTGGGCCTTCCCAGTCAAGACTGACTGTATCATGATGGCCCAATTCTCCCTCAGCCACTCCAAAGAGGCTGCGACTTTCTCAAAGGCCGCGAAGAACTTTGAAACTTCCTTCTCGTTGAACTTCGGGACCATTTTGATGTTCCTCACCGGATCGAAAAGACTTGTATCCGTCGTTGGCCTCCGACCACCTAACCGCAATACTTCCAGTTCATGTTTCTCTCTCTTTCCTCTCTGTCTAGTCGTTCTTGCCTGTCTCGTTCTTCTCTTTCTCGTTCTTCTCTTTCTCGTTTCTCTTCTCTTTCTCGCTCTTCTTTTCTTTCTTCTAATTCTAAACGCCTCATCTCCAATTCCTTTTCTAGTCTCTCTCTTTCCATTTCTAATTTCTTATCTTCTCTCTCTCTCGCTTTCTCTTCTCTCTCTTTAGCGATTTCTAGCTTTTTCCATTCTATTTCACGGTGGATCTCTAGTTCACGCATTTTCACAGTAAGTAAACTTATATCCAGTTCACTCTCATCACTTTTGACATCACTGCTCTTACCTTCCTTATCAGTGGAAGCTATTTCCTCACCTTCCTGTATACTATGTGCCTCGTTTTCCTGTTTCTTCCTGGCCTTCAAATGCCGGTGAACCTTGGACAGGATCTCTACACGGGAATCACTGGCACGTATCTTTATCTCCAGGTAGGCACTAACTAAGACGAGTTCTTGTTTCTCCAGATATTTTAATCTGGCAAGACAGTCCTCCCTGTTCAGAAAAGCCTGAACATCGTCCAGATCGTCGATGGTAGCTTTTTCTGCCATTGTCACAGATGGAACACTTAGCACTTAACACACCGCTTCACTTTAGCACTTAACGCACCGAGTACTGTTCTACGTCAATATTGCACTTTATCGCACCTGACGCCTCACTTGCCAATATTGCATGTAATTACTTCGGGCACCGCACTACGCAATATTGCACTTAATCACAGCGAGCACTTCGCTCTTCAATATTGCACTGAATCATTGAGCATCGCACTACACAATATTGCACTCAATCACAGCGAGCATCGCACTGCACAATATTGCACTTAGTCACTCCGAGCACCGCCCAGGACGTATAACGTCCTAATCGTCACACACAGGGGGAATTATTTACAGGGATTACGCCACTTCACCACCCCTGTCAAACATACTTGACAAGGGGTCGGATCCCGCTGGGGATGCCAATTATGTTACGGCCCTCTCGGGTCGCAACTGGGTTCTTACTCTGATGTTGTTAGAGGAAGGGTATCCGGCCCCAAGCCAGTAGTGGCTTTCAAGGGATGAGATCTGTAACGCAAGTAAATTAAAGGGGAAGGGAAATAAAGTCAAGAACTTAATACTATAATTATTACCATCACCAATAAATATATATAAGATTACACGGGGGGGGGGGGGGGGGGATTATAAACACTATAATACACGAAGTAGTCTTCCTCTGAAGACCCTGGACATTCACGGTGCCAAGCTCTTGGTGCTCTCGTAGCCTCACGACGAATCCTACGAGAATCTTGAGTCTATCCCGGCCACAGGCCAGCCAAAACACAGTTCCACTGGGGGCACCGTCGCGGAGGCCGTCAACCACAAGTCCAGCAGATAGCTGGCAGGTTCCAAATCAGCGACACTGGTTAGGCCACTCCACGAGCAATACTAGGGTCGCGCCCTAGTCAGGAGCCTCGTGTGATACCACAGATCACTCTCCTTTCCACAACATCCCAGTGGTTAAGCGTCTCCACCAGTCAGTCCCGGGTATGACAATCCTTCAACTGCCGCTTCACAGGCAGGGTAACACCACGGTGTTCATCCGGGGGGCGACTCACAGCTGCTGCAGCAAACACTTGGTGAGAAGACGGCTGCCTTGGGTAGACTGATCCAACCTCCATTACAGCAGTCCCAGGTCGACTCTGTAAGCAGACACGTCATCAATAATAGGGACACACAAAAGCACCTCACTTACAGGCTTAGACACAAACGCCCACCTATCCACTCCCTAGATGGCGTTGCTGTCTGAGCTCCACCTCACCAGAGGTCAGCAGCGGCTGTGTTGTGAGCTGAACAGGACTGGAAACTGGCCCTGGTGGCCAGTACACCTCGTCCTCACCAGGTGTCGTCGTCCATTTGGAGGGGGTTTCGGGAGCTGACCCACAGATGGCGTGGTCGTCACTGCTCCAGGCTCGGACGCTGGATTCGGGTCCGTAACACTATCTTACATATGGTATCTGTGCATGGGTTTCAACCACTACAAAGTACCTTAAACCTATCATCACTCAGCAAAAATCTGCTATCAGAACTATAACAAACTCTGTTGTCAGACAACACACAGCCCCTATGTTTAAATCCCTTAACATGCTAAACCTACACATTGTCCACACATTCACATGTACTATCTACATATACAAAACATTGTTCCAAAATGCTATCTTGATCTGAACTTTTCCTTGATAGTTGTAATAGAACTCATGAAATAACCAGAAATAAATATTTCTTTGAAATCTCCAGAATCAGGCTAAACCTGTGCAAATACCCCATGTAAATAAAAGGGTCCAGGCTTTGGAACTCACTCCCTGATGAATTAAAAAATGTTCCAACCTATACATTGTTCAAAAGTAAAAGTACCAAATTACATCCTCATAGTTTCCTACCTTGTGCTTCAAGGTAGTTCACTGTTCTTGAAGTACCCACGTCCCCAATATTAACACTTAAGACTAATTAAGTATTTTATCTCTACCTGTGTAATCACCCTTGTTAATTTATATTATTGATATAAAGCCTTGCTACAAAGTACTTTCACCTTACCTGATATGCTAGATTAAGGACTAGCCCGAAACGCTATGCGTTTTAGTGGCTTTACAAGAATGTAAAAGTATCACTAATGTAATCTCACCAACCCATTGTACCTTCTTGCAAATAAAATGTTATTATATATTATTACAGTATTCTAAAAAAAATACTGTAATAATATTATATTCTAAAAACATTAATTCTAATATTCTAAAAAAATAATAGGATAGGATATTCTAAAAAACTAAAAAAGATATTCTAAAAAACGCGAGAGTAGCTCCAGTGCATAAATGTGGTGATCTCACTGATGTCAACGATGACTGACCTATATCAATTCTGCCAACCTCGTCAAAAATATTTGAAAAGCTAATCTACAAGCAGCTTTACTCCTATCTAGCCAAACACAATATACTTAGCTCTAGCCAATATGGTTTCAGACCTAAAAAAAAAAAGCACTAACGATGCGCTGATTAGTATGATTAACTTGATACATGCAGTTCTTGACAAAAATGAGTTCCCAGTTGGATTATTTGTCAACCTACGTAAGGATTTTGACACTGTCAACCACCAAAACCTTCTTAAATTCTATCATTATGGAGTCAGAGGTCACGCCCTGCAATACCTTCAGTTTTATCTTACTGACAGACTCCAGTATGTTTCTGTGAATAATTCCATTTCTCCAACACTATTTATAAACATGGTGTTCCACAGGGCAGCACACTTAACCCTCTCCTCTTTCTCATCTATATTAATGACCTTCCAAATGCCTCTCAACACCTCAAACCAATCTTATTTGTTGATGTCACAACCTTCATTTTCTCCAGTCCTGACCCTCTTGCTCTAAATGTCACTGTGAGTACTGCACTAAATAAAGTCCATCTTTGGCTAACTGCTAACAAACTCGCCCTTAACATTTTGCAAAACTCTCTATATTTTGTTTAGTAATAAATCCTCAAATAAATTTAATCTAAGAATAAACAATATCCAAATTAGTAACAAAGTTGATTGCAAACTCCTTAGTGTTCTCATGGATAACAAGCTGAATTTCCAGGGACACATTCTAAATATAGCAAAAAAAAAATATAAAACTGTTGGCATTTTTCTAAGATCACATATTTTGTACCTCGCCCTGCCCTGGTGATGCTCTATTACTCTCTCATCTATCCTTATCTCAACTATGGTATTTGTGCTTGGGGTTTTACTACTCAACATCATTTACGTCCTCTAATTACTCAACACAAAGCTGCTAATAGCACAATATCTAACTCTGGCCCCAGACATAACTCGGTACCCTTACTCAAATCTCTGAATATGCTAGATATTAAGTCACTGCACATTCTCTCATGTGTACTCTATATATAAAAAACTTTGAACTGTAATGTCAATCCTGTCCTTAAAAGCTTCCTAGAACGTTGTAACAGAACCCATGGGCAACACACCAGAAACAAATACCTGTTTGATATTCCAAGAGTACGACTTAATCAAAGTAGAAATGCTCTACAAATCAAGGGCCCAGAATGTGGAATGACCTTCCCAATCATGTCAAAGGCCTCTCTCAACCAATTTAAGATAAAAACTAAGTACTGCCTAATAAACTCCATGTAACCTACCTTATCCCTAAATGTCAAACCATGTCTTGCTATTTTAAACAATGCTGTTTGTTGACCAACTTCTATAATTGCTATTTTCTGCCATGTTCCCGCCCTTTTTCTATATTCCTTTTTTCAACACAATTTACTGGCATTCAACACAATTTATACTTTAGGCTCAGTTACTATTAAATTTTAGTCTAAGTGGGTTCTTTCCCCACATCTTGCCCGAAACGTTGCGCGTATTAGTGGCTTTAGGTATTGTATGTATTAGCTCTATCTTTAAATCCAACATTATGTTTGTAACTTATCTTCATTGTATGTACCTTTACCTGAATACAAAATCTAAATCTAAGGTAAATCTATTTTTTTTTTATATATATATGGGAAGGGAGTACCACCTCTGGCTGGAAGAAGAGGGACCCTTAGCCTCGAAAGAAACCACACATAACACATTAGAGGGAATGTTTAGGTCCCCTCCAACACAGTTTCTGTGTGCTTTTCTCCTACCCCACCCCCCCCCCCCCCCCCCCCCCTTCCTTTTTTTTTTTTGCTTTATTATATATTTAAAGGTTACAAGATATACATTGGTTGATAAAAGAGTGCTTAAGGGTTATGGATCACTTGAAGCTCCTCTGCTTCCGGACAGGAACCGAGGATGCCTGCTGCATCCTCGGTTCATCCAACAAAATAACAGCAATATTGCAGAGCCAGGTAATATAAACGACGAGAGCAACAGTAAGACAGAGTGCATAAATGAAGGAATTGGAACGAAAAACGGAGATGGCTCCAATAAAGAGGTAGACAAGACAGACACAGATATAAATACCTTGAAAATCGCAAAACCTGAACACATTTGCAAATTCTACGCTAAAGGAATATGCAAATATGTAAAATTAGGAGCAAAATGTCATTTTCTGCATCCTCGAAAATGCAGGAACATGTTGGCGAGGGGTACATGCCGTTTTGGAACAGGGTGTAGATACTTCCACCCTAAATTATGTCAATTTTCAATTAGGGACAAAAAATTCTACAATCTTCAGTGTCCGGAATTCCACGTGAGAGGTACACAGGGTTATAGACGGGAAGATCAATATGACACTACTGGAATTTTTTTAGAGGAAGGCAGAAACAGAGTAGTAAATATAATAGAGAGGAACAGTCGGATGGAACCGCTACAGGATTACAGAGGGGAAGGGAGATACCCACAAGACTGGAATACAAATTATCAACAAGCACACAGGTACTACACCAGACAACACCCGTCCTACTACCAAAACTGGACGAATCACTTCCAAAACAACACACCCTGGACGCAAACACAGTGGCCTCCTTACCAGAGCCTCAGATATTAACACCAAGTAAAGCATCCAGCACTTCCACTAACACGATAACATCATTTATATTTGCCAACATCCAGGGTATAAAAACACGCAAATCCAACAAAGTTCAATTTATAGATGGTCTCCTTCATGAGGCAAATGCAGTGTTTGCAGCCCTAACAGAAACCCACACAAAGGACTACCATGATGGTGAAATATGGATCTCAGAGTACAATCTTTTCAGATGTGATAGGAAACACCGGCTTCAGGGTGGGGTCAGCCTCTACATCAAAGACACACTCATCTGTACTGAGCTGCTAAACACCTCAAATGATATGGTGGAAGTGCTGATAATCAAAATAGAGATTCTAAATGTAGTTATTGTCCTTGTATATAAGTCACCGGAGGCAAACCCTCAGCAGTTTAAAGACCAAGTAATGAAAATAGAACACTGCTTGGAAAACCTCACAAATCCAGCTCCGAACATCATCCTGCTTGGGGACTTCAACCTACGGCACCTGAAATGGAAGCACCTGGCTAATACAGTAATATCAGAAAGAATACCAGGAAGTAGCCTAAATGAACAGGCACATGCAAATGACCTGCTACGGATGTGCGACAGGTTTGCCTTAAACCAGCAAATAGTAGAACCAACTAGGAAGGAGAATACGCTGGACCTCATTTTCACTAATAATGATGAATTGATCAGGATCATAATGATTACAAATATCTGTTACTCAGAACACAACTTAATTGAAGTTATGACAACTATGGGGAGTAGACCTTCAAAACCAGTCCAGATTCCCGGTGGAGGAGATTTCAGCAAATTCAACTTCAATAATAAACAGATAAACTGGGAGCAAATAAACCAGGACTTCACAGAAATAAACTGGGAAGAACAGCTAGAATATACAAACCTGAACCAGTGCCTGGAAAAAATAAGCTCAGTAGCACTAGAAATATGTTCAAACCGCATACCCCTAAGAAAAAAGAGGAAGAGATGCAGATTGGAACGGGAACGTCGTTCCCTATATAAGCGAAGAAAACGAATCGCGGAACAACTTGAGAGTCGCACCCTATCTCAAGAACGGCGAAGAAGGTTAGGTAGAGAAATAGAAACAATTGAACGCAAGCTACAAGAATCATACAAAACCCAGGAGAGGCAAAGAGAGCAAAAGACCATCAGTGAAATAGAGAGAAATCCGAAATATTTTTTCTCCTATGCAAAATCAAGATCAAAAACAACATCTAGTATCGGGCCCCTGCGAAAGGGAGATGGAACTTACACCGATGACAACAAAGAAATGAGCGAGCTACTGAGGAAGCAGTACGACTCTGTTTTTTAGCGAGCCATTAAACACACTAAAGATTGATAACCCAAATGAATTTTTCATGGATATGATACCAACATCAAATCATATATCAGACGTCACCCTATCCCCACTGGATTTTGAAGGAGCCATAAACAGTATGCCTATGCACTCTGCACCAGGCCCGGATTCTTGGAACTCCATATTCATCAAGAACTGTAAAAAACCACTATCGCAGGCCATCCACATTCTGTGGAGACAAAGCCTAGATACTGGCGTTATTCCTGATATACTAAAAACAGCAGAGATAGCACCACTTCATATAGGAGGAAATAAGGCAGAGGCAAAAAATTACAGACCGATAGCACTAACATCGCACATCATAAAAAATTTTGAGAGAGTGCTAAGAAGTAAGATCACAAAATACATGGAATCACAGCATCTCCATAACCCCAGACAACATGGTTTCAGAACAGGGCGCTCTTGCCTGTCGCAGTTGCTGGACCACTATGATATGGCATTAGATGCTATGGAAGACAAACAAAACGCTGATGTAATTTACACAGATTTCGCAAAAGCTTTTGATAAATGTGACCATGGTGTTATTGCACATAAAATGTGTTCAAAAGGAATTACCGGAAAAATAGGCAGATGGATCTACAATTTCCTGACCAACAGAACCCAATGTGTAATAGTCAACAAAATAAAATCCGGCCCATCAACCGTGAAGAGCTCAGTCCCCCAGGGTGCTTGCTCCACTACTTTTTCTCATCCTCATATCGGACATAGACAAGAACACAACTTATAGCACTGTATCATCCTTTGCAGATGATCTTCATGAGAGTAGGCAACATAGAGGACACGGCAAACCTCCAGTCATATGTAGATCAGGTCTTTCTATGGGCTACAGAAAATAATATGGTGTTTAACGAAGATAAGTTCCAGCACATGCGCTATGGAAAAAAATAAAATATAAAAACGGAAACCACGTACAAAACTCAGGCAAATCATAACATAGAACGAAAAGGCAATGTAAAGGATCTGGGTGTACTCATGTCGGAAGACCTTACCTTTAAAGAACACAATGAAGTAGCCGTCACAACTGCAAGAAAAATGACAGGTTGGATAACAAGAACTTTTCACACTAGAGATGCTATACCGATGATGATACTTTTCCAAACGCTTGTGCTTTCTAGAGTGGAGTACTGCTGCACAATGACAGCCCCTTTCAAAGCTGGAGAAATTGCTGACCTGGAGAGCGTGCAGAGATCCTTTACTGCTAGAATCCACTCAGTAAAACATCTAAACTACTGGGACCGACTAAAGAGCCTAAATCTGTACTCCCTTGAGCGCAGGCGGGAGAGGTACATAATAATTTACACGAGGAAAATCTTAGAGGGGCTGGTCCCAAATCTGCACACAGAAATAACATCACATGAGACCAGAAGACATTGCAGGATGTGCAGAATACCCCCATTGAAAAGCAGAGGTGCAACAGGTACTCTGAGAGAGAACTCTATCAACATGAGAGGCCCGAGACTGTTCAACACGCTTCCGCTACACATAAGGGGCATAACTGGCAATCCCCTCACAGTGTTCAAGAGAGAACTGGATAAGCACTTCCAAAGGATACCTGATCAACCAGGCTGTGACTCATACGTCAGGCTGCGAGCAGCCGCGTCCAACAGCCTGGTTGATCAGTCTGGCAACCAGGAGGCCTGGTCGACGACCGGGCCGCGGGACGCTAAGCCCCGGAAGCACCTCAAGGTAGGCGTTTTCCCTCTGGATCGCCACACTGAGACACTGAAACAAAAAACTGGCAGCTCTTGGGTGTTTGGTGACGTCAATGAGCTTTGATCCAATTCCTTGAGAAATCCCAAGGCACTCTTGCCCCAGGGGCCATGCGTCTCAGACGCTATGGGAACAAAGGTGTATCGACCTTCTAATCGTCTGTATTTGGCTGATTTTGCTATTTCCCTGTGGTTGGCCGCCCCACCTGCTTGAACAGCTCCGAGGTGTACATAGGTGTCAGCCAGGGTGGATACACATTTGTAGTCCCACACCAACTGTCTACCCTCCTTCCAGGAGTATATGGTGATGCCATCAGGGCGAAGTGCGGGGAAATCCGGGTTTTGGTTCCTTTGGATGCGAGGTTCTCTCTCCACTGGGCACTGAGCTGAGACGAGGCCTCTCTTAATGATATCATTGACCTCCTTGTGTCTTGCTTGCCAACCCTTTGTGCTTCCACAATGCAACACATGCAGTCCATATTGGTCTGTTTCCACCCTGTTGCAAATACACTTGTATTCAGTGTGAATTGGGGCACCAAGGCGGAGGACCACTGCTACACGAAGGGATTCTGGATGTAGATGCGTGCCCATTGCTGACATGGGTACTGCCAGGAGGAAGTTTCCTGCATGGGGGGCAGGCACTGCTCTAAGGAGCGCTTTCTCCTTGTCTGATGTTGCAGCTCTGAGCATGGCACCAGCTATTTTTTCTACTAGTGGGTGATCCCAGCTGGATTGCTTGTATTTTTTTTATTAGTTCTATGATAGGTGCAGGGGCTACAAGAGCATCCCACTGATTTGAACATTCAGTGAAAGCATGATCGTATATTCCTGCTAAATCACTCGGGAATTCAGGTAGGATATATCGTTCGAGATCGTGCGATGCGTGGGAGGAAAGGAAGGCTGGTAGAGTAATCTGGGAGGCTGTGCGGACACCAAGGCCGCCGAGTCTAACAGGGAGGGTTGCTTGTTCCCACTGAGAGTCGTTCAATAGCAGGTTCAGGACTTTCACCAGCATGGACTTCAGAAGGGTGTCATACACATTTAATTTAGGGCTGTTGTAGGATGGAGAACACCTCAGAAAGTAAGTCAACTTAGGGAGAGGTAGGTATCTTGTGAGGGGGAAGAGAGCATCATGGGCGTCGATCTTGTCAATCCTGTCCAGCATTCTCCTTAGATCAGTGATTTTTACATCCAGGACCTCCTCGATTGCTTGCGGGCCAATGGGGGCACCCAGGAGGGTTCAGTCACGTGGCTCGACAAAGAGAATATCTGGAAGAACATTTTTTATTTGGCCAGTGATGTCAGGGTTGCAGGAGACTATTTCGCATTTGGATGCATTGAGAATGAGGCCCAAGGCTGCTCCTTGCTCCTGGGTTTTCCTTATATCGTCCAAAATGGTATCCGGGGTTCCGGCGAGAGTGCCATCATCCAGGTACCAGATGTTTAGCTCGCTTGTCAGACTATCAATGACCTCTTTGATAGCTAAGCAGAAAAGGAGGGGGGCCAAGGGATCACCTTGATGGACTCCATCACAGGAGTCCATTTCATGCTCCCAAAAAGAAGCTTAGAGTCCCCATTGTAGTATAATCGGATGAATGGGTAGAGGGGACGGAAATGGTTGTGTACAGCCCTGAGGACAACGTCTCTCCTGACATGATAGAAGGCATTTTTAAAGTCAAGCTTTACTAGTTCCTTCTCGGCCGGAAGATCAGCATTGTAAGCCCGCGCTGCATGTGCTGCAGCTTCACAACCTAGGGGGATCCCAAACCCGAGCTGATAAGGTTTCAGCAAGGTTGCCGCTTCCTGACTGATAGATCTCACTGCAGCCTTAACTACGAAGCGTCGGAGGGTGTTGCCAACGGCAATGGGCCTGATTCCTCTATTCTTCTTTAGAGTACAGAGTGTTGCTTCATAAAAGAGAGGCCTGATGTCCTCGAGGATGCCGCCAGCCAAACACATGGTGGAAAATCTGATAAGTTCCACCAGAAAAAATAAATAAAAAAATAAATAAAATGTTTATTTAGGTAAGGTACATACATACAGTAAATTTTTACAAAGATTGGTTGACTTATAGGTAGAGCTAGTACATATAATGCCTAAAGCCACTATTACGCAAAGCGTTTCGGGCATGATAAACTTAAATGACAAGCTTAATACTAATTGAGCATAATGAGTAGAATGAAAACAAGAAATGAAAACATAGATGAAAAAGCAGCACAAATACAATTAAGTCGACAAACAGCACTCTTTAAAGAAAAACAGACATTGGTTGACAATAGAAGGGTAAGGTAGGTTACAGGGAATTTATTAGGTATAGCTTCGTTTTTAACTTAAACTGGTTGAGAGAGGTACAGTCTTTAACATGGTTGGGAAGGTCATTCCACATTCTGGGCCCCTTGATTTGTAGAGCATTTCTAGTTTGATTAAGTCGTACTCTAGGAATATCAAAACTGTATTTATTTCTGGTGTGGTGCTCATGGGTTCTGTTACAACCTTCTATGAAGCTTTTGAGATCAGGATTGGCATTATAGTTTTGCGTTTTATATATGTATAATACACATGAGAGAATGTGCAGTGACTTAATGTCTAACATATTCAGAGATTTGAGTAGGGGTACCGAGTGATGTCTGGGGCCAGAGTTGGATATTGTCCTAATAGCAGCTTTGTGTTGAGTAATTAGAGGACGTAAGTGATTTTGGGTAGTAGAGCCCCAAGCACAAATACCATAGTTGAGATATTGATAGATAAGGGAGTAATAGAGAGTCACCAGGGCAGGGCGTGGTACATAATATCTGATCTTAGAAAGAATGCCCACAGTTTTTGAAACTTTTTTTGATATATTTAGAATGTGTCCCTGGAAATTCAGCTTGTGGTCAATGAGAATGCCAAGGAATTTGCCATCTAATTTGTTACAAATTTGGGTATTGTTTATTTTGAGATTTATTTGACTAGAGGATTTATTGCCAAACAGAATATAGAAAGTTTTGTCAATGTTAAGGGTGAGTTTGTTGGCAGTTAGCCAAAGATGGACTTTATTTAGCTCAGTATTTACTGTGGCATTTAGAGCAAGGGGTCAGGACTGGAGTAAATGAAGGTTGCGTCGTCAGCAAATAGAATTGGTTTGAGGTGTTGGGAGGCATTTGGAAGGTCATTAATGTAGATGAGAAAGAGGAGAGGGCCAAGTATGCTGCCCTGAGGAACACCAATGTTGATGGGTAGGGTGGGAGAAATTGTATTATTCACAGAAACATATTGGAGCCTGTCAGTAAGGTAGGATTTGAGGTATTGTAGGGAGTGTCCTCTGACTCCATAATGATGTAATTTAAGAAGAAGCGGCATCTCCAAGCACCAGGTTCAGCATTTGATTGATGTGTTGGGGTCTTAGGCCTGTAAAGCACCCTGCTGAACCTGTTGGGAAAGACATGGCTGCTTTGTACACCTCAGATTCTCGAACAGTCTAAATCTATTATTATTATATTACGCAGTTGCTTAGAATACTATAGTTACCCCAGAACCTCCAACAAACTTGAGCCTGACTGATACAGAAAACGGAACCACTGATCCGATTGAAGACCCTGAACTATCCCAAACCGGCTAACCCAAGTCTCAGGTAAAATAATAATAATAATAGTAATAATAATAATAATAATAATAATAATAATAATAATAATAATAATAATAATAATAATAATAATAATAATAATAATAATAATAATAATAATAATATTATTAATATTATTATTATTATTATTTTATTCAGGAAAAGTACATACATAGATGCAGAGTTACAAACATACTGTTGGATTTATAAATAGAGCTTGTACATACGATACCTAAAGCCACTAATACGGATACCGTTTCAGGCAAGTACTCCCTACTTCCTCTCCTAACATCGTCCCCTCGATTGTCAATCTCACATCACATACAACAACTTCTGTTACTTTCCTCTCAGGCCCTGCCAAGCAGACTTCTGACACTCTTCATATCCCATCTGCTCCAATTATTCCGTCTGTAACGTATCATGTTCCGCAACGAGGCCGCTTAACAACTTGTCAAACTCCCACTTCTCATCCCTCCCTTGGTCCAGCCACAAGTAAGTAATTATAAAATTAAGGCACCAAGCCGGGAAGGCTATGTAGCACCATCAAATGTACGGAATAATCATAGGGCGATAAATATCATTAAGAATGCCAAGATGAGAACAGAAACGCATAAGGCGAACGATATCAAAGGTATCCGATTCACCAAGAATGCTATCGAGGGACAAGTGACCGCGAGGGATAGTCGGTAAACAAGATACACGTTCATCCTGGATGTCAGGACATTCAACAAGGAAATGCACGACCGTAAAAGGGACAATGCAGTTTGGACAATAAGGAGGAGGGCAGCGCTCCATCAAGTGCCCGTGAGTTAAGCGTGTATGGCTAATACGTAACCTCGCCAGAGCTGTTTTCCACCGCCGGTTACGTTGGTAGGAGGACGGCCATGAGGACACACTACTCTTAAGACCATGCAATTTGTTACCAGTAACAGAAGACCAACAACCCTGCCAAGGTCCAGCCACAAACCTTGAACGATTTGCGCCAGAACTTGAATCACGCTGTTCTGCTCATCCTGTACTTGCACAAAATCCCACCAGCAACTTATCCATCTCTCAACATTCATAAAGATTATTCACTTCAATATGCAGGCATATTTCTCTATTAGACACATACTGTCAGATTTTAATGAAACTGAGAGACCTGATGTGCTATTATTAAATAGCACCTGCATTACAAACTCACATAAAATCAAACATTATGGCTACTCCTCTTACCAGTCACCTGATGAAGCACATTTATTTATTAATATATTTATTTATTTATTTATTTATTTATTTATTTATTTATTTATTTATTTATTTATTTATTTATTTATTTATTTATATACAAGAAGCTGCCATGGGTTTATGAGAGTACATTGCATTGATGTTTTTACATTCTTGTAAAGCCACTATATAACACGCACAGCGTTTCGGGCAGGTCCTGAATCTAACAGATAATTTTATGTAGGTAATTTGTAGCAAAATTGAAAATGTTAACAGGTATACATTGTACGAAAATGTGAAGAAAATCGGTAGGTACATTGTAGCTTAATTTGAGGATTATTCCTAGGTAGGTTGTAGTAAAATTTGCATTCAACATGACAACCATGATAAAAGATGATGGCAGTGATTACAACGGTGAAGTTATATGGCTTAGGCACATTTTCTGGGGTAGTGCACGATACAGTGCAAGTGTATCGTGTGCTATGGAAGAAAACTATGAGGATGAAATTCGGTACTTTTTGGTGTTATTTTTGAATAGGGGTAGGCTGGACACCTTTTAAATTCGTTAGGAAGTGAGCTCCATAGGCTTTATTTTCATAGAGTGTTTACACAGATTTAGTTTGACTCTGGGGATATCAAAGATATATTTATTTCTGATGTGGTGAGTATGAGTTCTATTACATCTGTCAAGGAAAAATTTCAGATCAGGGTTTGCATCTAGGAACAAGGTTTAGTACATGTTAATGGCACAAGAGAATATGTGGAGTGAGTTTATGTTTAGCATATTGAGAAATTTAAAGAGGGAGCTGTTTGTCTGTTGTCTGAAAGCAGAGTTTATTGTTGATCTGATAGCAGATTTTTGCTTGGTGATGATGAGCTTGAGGTATTTTGCAGTGGTTGAACCCTATGCACAGATACCGTGTGTAAGTTAGGGATAGATTAGCGCATAGTATAATGAGAGGAGAGCGGAGTTTGGACATAATATCTGATATTAGAAAGTATAACGACCGTTTTTGATACTTTTTTGGTAATGTGTTGTATGTGGGTGCTGAAGTTGAGTCTCTTGCCTATGTATAGGCCAAAGAACCTTCCATCATTTTTATTGCTGATGTTAACATTGTCTCTCTGAAGCTGAATTGCATGTGTTGATTTGCTTCCAGATAATATGTAGTAGGTCTTTTCTATGTCTTTTCTATGCAAGGCACATTCTCAACAGCTTAGAAGAAGACCACACAAAATACTGGGAAAACCTCATTGAACAAGCAGAACAACACACAAAACTGATACCTCAGGAATTTTGGAAACAAATCAAACGCTTTCAAGGATTAACTCATATACAATTTAAATACTTTATACAGAACAACAACAAAATCACTGAACCTGATGCAGTATTTAACATTTGTAAAAATCATTGGGAACTCATTTTTCATCCTCATCCTCCTGAACCAACCGCCCTTCCCAACATTGAAGTAATTGAAGACTGGGTGCACCAAAACAGACATGAAACCACACTTGATGACTTCATCCATCTTGACATCCTCAGCTCACGCACTGAACTACAGACTTCCCTGACTCCAGCTGATGTGAAGACAGCTCTAATGGACACTCGTCGTAGTTTCATGGACAATGTGTCTGACATTGGACATACCTTCCTTCGACAACTCCCTGTTTCTATCATTGCTGCTATCACTAAATTATTCAACGCCTCTCTTGCCTCTAGATATTTTCCTCTCCTCTTCAAATCTGCCACTGCTGTTCTCATTCCAAAACCTGGGAAATTCCACACTGACCCAAAAAACTACAGAACCATCAGCCTTCTAGAGACACTTGGCAAATTCTTTGAAAGGCTGGTCAACATTAGACTCAGAACGCACCTAGAAGACAATGACTTACTAATAAACAGTTTGGATTCCGGCCTCACCAGTCCACACATGACGCCTTAAATATCATGACCAATTACATCAGTATCAACCATCACCAAAGACTTAAGACTGCACTTATCACAAAGGACGTTGAGAAGGCATTAGACTCTGGCATGACGGCCTCAAATTCAAACTATGCAATAACTTTAATCTTCCTCTCATCACCTCTAAACTTCTTTCTGACTAATTAGACGATAGGACAATGAGGATTAAGTTCCTCCGACAACACTCTGACTACTTCAACTTACATGCTGGTGTTCCCCAAGGCTCTGTTCTTGCCCCGACATTTTACTTCATATACATCAACGACATTCCAGATCCTATTCATCGCACTTCACTAACTATATGTTATGCTGATGATGTCCCTCACCTTGTTACTAGCTTCTCCATTGACAAATTATTACGGAAAGGACAAGAAGAACTCGATGTTGTAACAGAATGGGAGTATGACTGGCGCACTGAAACTACCTCAAACTAATCTAAAATCACCTACTTTTCTGTAAAGAAACTGCATGCCCTATTCCTGTTTTACTCTATTCACTCTCTCCTAATAATAATAATAATAATAATAATAATAATAATAATTTTTATTTAGGCAAAGGTACATACATAAAGAGATTTTACAAAGTTTGTTGGCTTTATAGATAAGAGCTAGTACATACAATGCCTAAAGCCACTATTACGCAAAGCGTTTCGGGCAGTTTGATCCCGAAATCAATTAATCGATTAATCGATTAATCCTTCTAACATTTCTGTATCTCCTTCCTCCACAGTTCTTGGTGGAAGAAGATACACTTGATCGACATTTATGCGTTTACACACATACACATTGCCCAGGCACATACAATAGCTCTCCAGGCCATGAGCAAATTATATAGACTTGTATTTGCTAAACCTGATACTAAAACGCACCTCTGTGAAACCTTAGACCTGGTTGATACCTGGTTGATGGGGTTCTGGGAGTTCTTCAACTCCCCAAGCCCGGCCCGAGGCCAGGCTTGACTTGTGAGAGTTTGGTCCACCAGGCTGTTGCTTGGAGCGGCCCGCAGGCCCACATACCCACCACAGCCCGGTTGGTCCGGCACTCCTTGGAGGAATAAATCTAGTTTCCTCTTGAAAATGTCCACGGTTGTTCCGGCAATATTTCTTATGCTTGCTGGGAGGACGTTGAACAACCGCGGACCTCTGATGTTTATACAATGTTCTCTGATTGTGCCTATGGCACCTCTGCTCTTCACTGGTTCTATTCTACATTTTCTTCCATATCGTTCACTCCAGTACGTTGTTATTTTACTGTGTAGATTTGGTACTTGGCCCTCCAGTATCTTCCAGGTGTATATTATTTGATATCTCTCTCGTCTTCTTTCTAGTGAGTACATTTGGAGGGCTTTGAGACGATCCCAATAATTTAGGTGCTTTATTGCGTCTATGCGTGCCGTATATGTTCTCTGTATTCCCTCTATTTCAGCAATCTCTCCTGCTCTGAAGGGGGAAGTGAGTACTGAGCAGACCTCTCCTAACATATGCCCCACTTGCTCTGTCTTTAGCTGCACCCACTAATAAACTAAAACTCCTGAGAATTCAAAACAGAACACTTAGATGGATATTTAACACTTGATTGGAAGATTTCAATACCAGCGAAAGCCTCCATGACAGTACCAGCAATTCTGTTCTTAATGTCTATTGACTCTCTTTAATAGACAAACAGATTGACAGACTCATCTCTTATCACGAACAACACATTGATTTTCTCCTACACACTCCTAGACACCCGTGTAACACACAGGATCTCCACAATCCATGATCCTCCTCCTAACTCTGTATTTCGTTAATCTCTAGCTCTCAACGCCTAGCATCTATCAAAATGTATAGTTCTCAACACCCAACACAACCATCCGTAAAAGTTCAGCCCTGACGCTTTTTGAGCCAATCACTGCGATGATGTGAGTTTTGTGATGACGTCCCTGTTGTTGTTACCCCCCCCCCTCTCCTCTGTCCCCACTTCCACGTTCGCCCCTCGGGGTGTCTTATCATGTATCTAGTCTTAGTCTTAGTCTCTGGGAACCGAGCAACACTCCACTGTCTTAAATCTGTTGGAGATAAGAAACAGCCAATGTTGAATTTCGACTACCACAGGATGGACTGGATTAAAATACTCCAGAGCCACCAGGGAGGGCACTGCGAGAATCAACGACAACAACAAAGGAAGATTGACAGAGCGAGAAAGCAGTTGACGAAGAGCGTACAAAATAGCATAAAGTTCTCCTGTGAAGATGCTAGTCTCTGGAGGCAGGCGACACATATAGGTATCGTCAGGAAAAACAACAAAGTAGCCTACACCGTCTGCAGACTTAGACCCATCTGTAAAGATGGAAATGGAGAGGAGGTGTGAAGAAAAATGTGTAAGGAAAAGGCATTACAGAACTGAAGGAGGGGTAAAAGCTTTAGTCACGTTGGTCAAGGTTTTACAAAACTTAGGAAGGGGAGCAAGGATGTCACGATATGAGGAGAAATATTGGTAACACAAACCGAAGGAGACTCTTGCAAGGAAGACAACCGTACAGAAAGCGGTAGATGGTGAAAGGTAACAGGGACCACAGGAGGGGTAAAGGTCAAAGAACGGCATAAGTGAGAATGAGGGTGTTGTAGGGACCGAGCAAAGTAGCAAAGACAGTAGCGATCATGGCGATGCTGTAGAGACAGGAGGCCAGTTTCAACATACAGGCTTAGAGTAGGAGACGAACGAAAGGTAACCATAATTAAGTTTAGACAGCAAGAGAGAGAGAGAGAGAGATGTAAAGAGAGGTGCGTGCGTCCATCAGCTCCCCCAGGAAGTATGGGACAAGACATTAAGTAATATAAGGGCCTTAGAGCATTTAACGCGGAGGTAAGAGATATAGGGCGACCAAGACATACAAGTGTTAAAGATTAACCCCAAAAGCTTAGCAGAATCTTTGTACAAAAGGGGATTACAATAAAGCGACAAAGAGGGACGAAGAACGACCTACTTGCGAGTAAAAGTCATAGCACAAGTTTTTGTTGTAGAGAACTTGAAGTCATGATTGGTGGCAAAGAACGACACGGCATCAATCGCAAGCTGAATCCGCTGTTGGAAGAAAGATGAGTCATCACCGTGATAGCAAAGGGTAAGATCGTAAACATAGAGAGCTGAGAAAATGCCAGAAGGAAGGTAGGAAAGAAGACCATCGAGGGCAACCAGGAAAAGAGTAGTGCTCATAACACAACCTTGGGGTACACCTTCATATTGACGAAAAGAAGTAGAGTGGTACAAGCCACACTCTAAAGGAACGACTAGAGTTGAAGCTTTGTAGGAAGAGAGGGAGAATACCACGAAGGCCATAAGAACGGAGTTGGGACAGAATATGGTATCTCCAGGTGGTGTCATACGCCTTTTCCAGGTCAAAAAGGACAGCGACCACAGAGGTCTTCACAGCAAATGACATTACGATTATAGGCCTCCAAGTTCACCAGGACATCAGTCGTGCTGCGACACTTGCGAAAGCCAATTTAAGAAGGACAGAGGTGGTAATAACGTTCTAAGAACCACATCAGACGGACATTGGTCATACGTTCAAAGAGTTTTCAGGCGCAACTCGTGAGGGCAATGGGGCGGAAGTCTTTAGGGGAGGACCCTAGAGACCCTGGTTTCCAAATAGGAATAACAACCGCCTTGAGCCAGTCCTCAGGTACTGACGACGACTCCAAGATATGGTAATACAGTTTCTAAAGCAGTAAAAGCTGAAACGTGCATGGAGGGAGATGGCGAAGCATCTCGTAATGAATATCATCTGAGCCCGCTGCCGTAGAACCGCAAAGGGTCAGGGCAGACTGGAGTTCGGACAGAAAATTGAAATTGAAATTTACATTGAAATAAGTTTATTGATGTAAAATACACACAAAGGGATGAGGTAGCTCAAGCTATTCTCACCCCGTTCAGTACATCGTGTTAATACATACATATACACACATCACAAACAATAAACATATTACCAAACATTCTGAGAGATAAACATCTATATTTCCTCCTGTACACAAGTAGTATGGTATCAGACGTACACACAAATACTTTTATGACCGAGGTATACTGTATAGACAATTTGCAAGAGACATGCAGATAATTCAACAAAATATTACTGTCTTGGTGCAAAATTCTTATATCTCTCAAGAATATCATCAACCTTTCCGTTGTGACACATCCAGGCTATTTGTTCAGAAAAGGTCCTTATCTCAGTGTTTCTATATATATTAATCAACGGACAATCAAGAACATAATGGGCAAGGGTGTGAGACCTTAACATACCACATAGTTTACACTTCGTGTCATTATCATGAACACCTATCCCATATTCCTAGTAATATTTGTACCCAAGCCTGAGCCGCATGTACACAGAGTCACTCCAAGCATTTCTCCTTTTACCATAAGTGAAATGGGTGTTTTGACTCACATTCATGTAGTGTTGCATGGTTAGACTTCTCTCATACATTATCTCTCTCCTCTCCACTCCTGCCTGTGCCTGAATATTTCTGATTTTGCTTCTTATTTGTCTCATTGAGAATTCACATTCAATGTCAACTTGTGGTTTTGATGTGGCACGTTTGGCCAAGTCATCCGCCACCTCGTTGAGCACTATTCCAACATGAGATGGAATCCACATGAATTTCACACTAAGACCTATCAGCTGTATCTCAGTTATTCTTCTCTTACAATCCTCAATTATAGAGATAAAGACTGGGTTTCGACTGTTTAAGGACTCCAGTGCTCCTCGGCTATCGACAAATACAAAAACATTTTTGTCGTCATGACGTACTTCCTCCAAACACGCCAGAATGGCCTGCAGTTCAGCTTGTGTGGGTGATATATAATTACTAAGCCGGAGTTCAATTATCCTGTCCACAGTCCCAAACTCCGTATATTCTGTTAATAGGACACCACACCCTGCCCTGCCATCCTCCGCCACCAACCCATCGCAATATACATGTAAACTGTTGCCTCTTGGTAACTGAGATATCATGCTTCCATACGAACACCGTAATTGTCTTGGTTCATGATGAATCTTTTTCACCTTGAAGGGTATAATTTCGACGTCTATTTTCTGTACTTTTCAGGGAGCAGACATATTACACTGTCGAGAGGGTTCACAGCAGTCAAGTACATCGTATTCCCGGAGGTCATGAGCTAATCCCCTCGTGTAGCGTGTCTCCCTCAGTTTCCTGGAAGTGTGTACATCACTCAAGCAGGTCTGAACGCTCTCAAACAGCTTATCCCCTCCTTTTCTCCGCATGAAACGAATAGATACTCTAGTGTTAATGTCACGGACTCTATCACACACTCTGTAAATTTAATTCCATTCTCATTATTTCAATCATTGCATTTCTTTGACATCCAAGAATAATCCTCATAGCCTCGTTCTGTATCAGCTCTATTTTTTTAATTCTGCCTTGGCCTGTGAAAGACAAAACGGGTGCTGCGTAGTCTATCAGAGACCGAACAGTGCTTATGTATAACATCCGCAAGATAGGTACCCCAACACCTTTATCAGAAAAAGCCAGTGCTTTCAGAGGATGCAGACGGGCTTTACATAAGGTGCTGATATGATTTATTTCAACATTTTTACTCTCACATGTGTATCCAACATACATGCCCAGATACTTGTACTTCTGAACACGGCTCAGTTCCACACCATTTAGAGTAAGTGTTATATTTCTTCGTTTCCTATACTCGTATTTGGTTTTATCTGCATTTATAACTAAGCCTAACTTGTGACAGGTTGTACCAAGTATGTTAAGAGCAGTTTGAATTTTGTTCCCAGAAGTGCCTTGTATAAGAATGTCATCAGTATATATGATCGTCGTGACCCCTGGAGGATACATCTCAGATGCTAATCTGTTCATTAATACATTGAATAAGGTGGGACTTAAAACTCCCCCTTATGGGGTACCTAACTGAAACATCCGTTCCTCAGACATGTATCCCTGGTAATACACCTGACCTTTTCTGCCTTGTAGATAATCCCTTATCCAGTGTAGCAATCTCCCTGTTATTCCCAGATTGGCTAATTCGTATAAGATTACTTCCCCATTGGCTTTATCAAATGCTCCTTGTAGATAAACAAAAACTCTACAATTGTCATCCACATTAGACAAACACTTTAAGAGACAATCCGCAGTACTTTTGCCTTTGATAAAACCAAAGTGATTACTAGACATGTTATCACCTACAAGCTAGAGTAGCCTATTTAACAAAATCCTTTCCATCATTTTACAAAAGCAGGATATTAAGGAGACAGGTCTGTAGCCTCCGTTTGACTTAGGGATAGAAATGATGACAGCCTCTTTCCATTTTCTTGGTAACTTTTCCTCTCTATAACTCATATTAAACAAATCAAGTAAGGGACTAGGTTTCATACCGGCTAAATAATTAAGAATGTCATATGTTACTCCATCTTTTCCCGGAGCAGTAGAGCTGCCACTTTTTATAGCATCCAGTAGCTCATCGTGAGTTATCTCAGTGCATGTTACAGATCTTGTATTTAAGGCACATAAAGTTACTCCATTTCTAATATTTTCCCATGACTCAATGGTGACTCTCGTGTCTGCAGGTAAGGACTCCATACCAGCAGCACTTGCCCATTTATCTACTAACTCATTAGCAACCTTCCCTGGATCTGAGTGAGCAATGAATTTGGTCTTGCAACCCCTGATATTATTTACTGCTCTCCATGTCTTTAAGGTTCTTAGTATTACCAATGGACTGAGCAAAGTCTTGCCAGTATCTGTCCCGCGCCTCCTTCCTCACCTGACTGCATTCCCTAGCCACTTCAAACTTTGTATTTTTCTCTTCATCCCTCATTCCATTTTTTAACCATTCTTTATGTGCACTCCGTAGCATTCTCTCCCACCCCTTGACTTGCTCATTGGAATATTTAAATTTCTTAGGTCCATGCGTCTTGCTTCCCCTGCCCCCGTTATTTTCCCTCTGTACTAATTTCTCTATGTTCTCGACCATGTCCTCGTAAAAACTATCAACGCAGAGCAGCGTGTATTGTTGATACCAATCTCCCATATTTTGAATAAAATAATTTTTCATATCTTTATTAATATTTAGCCTTTTCCTTTGAAAGTGGACTTGTTTTTTCCCCAGTGGTAATTCAACGTTCAAGGCAAAGTGGTCACTAAGTAGTTCCCGAACAACCTGAGCCTCCCCCATAATCCCCTGAGAGTTTAAAATGCAGGCATAGTCAAGCCGTCCTCCCCTGATGTGAGTTGGTTCATTATTTCCCAAGAGACAGGTATCTGGATGATCTTGTAGAAACTGTAACCACTTGACCCCATTAGCATTAATACTACCCACTGTCCCAAGGCTTGTGTGCCGAGCATTAAGGTCCCCAATGACCAGTGAAGGATTAGTATAAATGCAGTCAGGTAGATAGTGAGCGTCGAAGCAGTTCCTGGATACATACAAATTAACTACAATAAATTCCCCTTCCCTTAATGATAATTTAACACAGACACCCTCTATACCTTGCGTTTTTTTATGGCGGTTCTACTAACTCTGCTGGTATGGAGTTCTTAACATAAATCGACGTGCCTCTGATGTTATTTGCGGCGAAGAGGTGAAACCCTTTATAGCCATTTAATTTCAATAAGCCTTCATTCCTATCCCCTGTCTCCTGGAGAGCTACAACATCAATATTATTTCCCATCACATAACAATGAACATCTGTAACCCTGTTTCTTAAACCATTAACATTCCATGACAACACTTTCAGTCTAGGGTGATCCATTATTAAACAATTCACTGTCTAAGTAATCCCCAATAAGTTCATTAAATGATAGCCATACTTTATATAACATCTCCCACCTCTTCCCAAGTTCACCAGTAAAAGCGACATTGCGATTTTCAAGAGATTTTTTCAGTCCTGTGACGTCCATTATTGGCCCAAATGATTCCTTCATTTTATGTGTAATTATAGGGTTCTTCCTTTCACTACGACTACAATCATTCACACACACTTCACTTTCCTTCATTTCATCACTCAATATTTCATTATTGCCCTCAACCACTATATCCTGATTTTCCTTCACCGTTTTGTGATTTTCCTTGACCTCCTGAACGTTTAATTTCGCCTCGATGGACTCGATTCTCTGCCCAAGATTTCGGAGGAATTCACCAACTTTTCTTAGTTCAGCCCACACCTCCTTGACCATATCATTATGGCCCTCTTTCTGAGCCACAGTAACCACTTCACTCACCGTTACACTGTCACTGCCGGAGTCCTGAGTGTTGGCGTGGCTGCTTGTTGCTTGAGCCTGACAAAGTAAAGGTGACTCCTTTACCCACGCATTCGTCCGGTTCACTGGCGCTGTTTGGGGCAGACTGTTTTGCTGTGCTCCCGG
Source organism: Procambarus clarkii (assembly GCF_040958095.1). Lineage (NCBI taxonomy): Eukaryota > Metazoa > Arthropoda > Malacostraca > Decapoda > Cambaridae > Procambarus > Procambarus clarkii. Next base: position 9,029,867 of record NC_091169.1, read on the forward strand.
TGTCTGGGTAAGAGCTCTTGCTTGCTCTGTAACATTCACCGGCCGGGGAACATCCATACTCGGTCTCTTGCTACACACAGCCGAGCTGGCATTGTGAACACCTCCACAGTTGCAGCATCTGGGAACTATTTTCTCACCCTGATTAAGTCTGTTTGTACACACATTAGAGAGGTGAGACTTTCCGCAGAAACGACATCGTGGATCATGTTGACAGCTCCAGGATTTATGCCCCCATCTGCAGCATTTCAGGCATATTATGGGCTCTTCCACATACTTTGCTACATGCCTGTAGCCAGCCCCGGTGATGAACACTTTCTCGGGAACTTCACCTCTCACTAGAGCCACCACCTGACTCCTAGCTTCACCTTTAATAAGGTGACGCTTGGCCCACACAAATCGTTGGTCGTCGAGGATGAATTCGGGGTCCAGAATCTGAGGGTATTTATAGATAATTACCTTCGTCAGCTTCTCGTTCCCCTCCGGTATTTCCATAACAATTCCTTCATATCCTTGCTGGGTAAGAAATACAACTGCCTCCATAGAACCTACCGTTAAGTAAGGTCTGTTCACACCTTCCTTCAGCAAGGCTCGAACTTGCGGTGCTCTCTTCCAAGTGTGACTGTCCACAGCAGCTTCTGATGATAGGCCAGCGTGCATGAGGCAGGGAAGAGAAGCCTCCATCTCCGCTGACCCTCACCTTCCTGACATCGTTCCGTCCGTTCGTCGACACTGGCTTGATCAGTCTCGGCGTCGTTCTTCATTCTCTTGTCGTTGCCGTTATGTGTGCTATCACTGTCAACACTACGCCTTGCATCCTGTCTTCTCCGTTTCTTCTGTTGCCTGGTTAGAGCTTCTTGAAACTTACCCTCCTCGACTGACTGGCTGCTTTCAGAGTCCATGTTAATATTGCCGTGGGAAGTAGCCAGTTCTTCTGGTGACTGAGTCTCCATCTCAGTACCCAGCATGGGGGAAGATGTGTAGAAGGCGATTAATACTAGTCAGTCTCCTGTGTGTAGACTGTCGGAAAGAAAAGGGATCGTTATAGGGAAGCTGGAGAGGAGTGCGAAAATATAAGGGACAAGATTCAAGAAGGGGCTTATGAGTAAAGAAAGAAGGAGGAAGATGAGAACCGGAGCTAACAGTCGAAAAGTGGGAACTTAGTTCGGCCGCGACCAACACTGGGTCCGCAACAAAAGAACCACGGAGTTGAAGGACTGGCGAGACATCTGGAACAAACTTACCTACTTCCTTATGGATTTTCTTCCAGATCTGGGTCAGATAAGTGTCAGTCGTAATGGTGAGAACATAAGATTTCCAACTTCCACGCATAGCCAAATGGATGGCCCTACGAGCCACCACACTCGCCTTCCGAAACAAACGAAAAGAAACAGCCGTCTGTCGGCATTTGATGTTTCTTCTAGGCAGCATGCTTACAGCGGACAGCCCGAGCACAGTCTGCATTTTACCAGGGAACGCACTTCCATGTGCCCCTTGAGGTAAAGCGAGGAACAGAGCGGAGGGCAGCGTCTAATATGGTGACATGAAAATGAAGGAGGGCTCGAGGGAGAAGCAGATCAGAGAGGTCGGAAATAGTAGCATGTAAGGTGAATAGATTCCAGTCAGCCTTGGCAAACTGCTACCTGGTGACGGAAAAAGGAGGGCGAAAAGAGAAAAAGGTGACAAAGATGGGGAAACAGGTCCCTAAGACCAAGAAGAAAACGTGGGATAATTGGGGGGGGGGGAGATAAATGGAATAGACAAATGATAGATAGAATGGAATAGATAAATGGAATAGATAAATAGAATAGACATTTACACATAAAGATACAGGTCGCAGAACACTGAATGTGCAACTGAAAAAGTAAGGGGACGAAGGGAATATCATGACGGATCAAGACAGCAGTAGAGTTATGGGCCCTCAGCAAAAGCTGGAGGGGAGGGGAGAAAGGAATAACCATGGAAGTGACCAGGATGAGCGCCAAGCATGGGCTCCTGGAGACTGACACAAAGCAGTGAAAACTACGTTATCAGAAGTTGGAGTTGATGAAAGTTGGCATAAAATCCATGAATTTTCCATTAAAGAATAGACATTGTTAAGAATAGAGAAAACAGAAATAGAGAACAAGAGAGAAACAAGGGCAAAGACGAACACAGTATACAAAGTAGGATCAGAATCAGGATCACTGAAATTGGAGTTACGGAGCATAGGTAAATCTAGCAATCTGAGGCGGACTGACAGAACCGGGAGAAGGCAGCCGAAGAGAGTCGGTCAAGGGAATCAAGGGGAAGGGTGACATAAACAGGGGAGGGAGGGAGGAAGGAAATTATCAAGAGAAAGCACCAATCCATTACAACTATAGAGCACTTGGAAGGGGTCAGGATAAGGATTAGGGATCGGACGTAGGGAAGGAATGGTGCCCAAACACTTGGACGGTCGGGGATTGAACGCCAACCTGCATGAAGCGTGACCGTCCATCTACCGTCCAGCCCAAGTGGTTAGGTTAGCGCACCTCAACAAGGGCAGCATCCAAGAGAGAATCGAGGAACATGGGAACCTCCATAGCCGGGACAGGGGGACTCGGCCACTGAAATGGGAGGGAATAATACAGTGATAGAGTCTGAGTCGGAAGGTGAAGAGGAGAGCGATGCCTTCTTACCCGCCGGGGAGGAAGGAGAGGAGCCAGGCTTACGTTTCTGATGTAGAGAGACAGGTGTACCAGCAGCAAGGCACTGGGCGACAGACTCTACAGTCTCAACAGGAGAAGGAGAACGAGAGCGGTCAACATGAAGATGACTGGGAGGAAGATGGACAATGGCCTGGACAGACAGGCAGTGAGGAGGGCCAAAAGACAGAGGGAAAGGCTGAGAAGATGGAAGGAAGCGAGAAGGGAAAGAGAGCACAGGAGACAGGGAAGACTGGGAAGGAAGGAAGGAAACACCAGACACAACCAGGAGGAAGACACTCTGGCCTAGAATGCAAAGGAACAGGTGAGGTAGTGGTGGAGTTTTTTTATTTATTTTAATTTATTATATTTAATTTTTTTTATTATTTTCTACCACAGACGTGGCCACACATTTACAATGCTAACCAGCATATATACATTTTCTTCTGTCCTCCATGGACAGGATTAAAGATGTGTTAAACATATAGTTCAGGCATTTACTAAACAATCAAACACATAAGGTGATTGTAGTGTTTTTAAAATGCTAAGATAACCTACAGATGTAAATACATAGATACACAGATTTAAGTATGCCCTACATAAAATGTTCGATGTGTCTTTTACATAGTGTCATTAATGTGCATTTACAAAGGTGAAATGTAATTCTGATCAGCTTCCACATATACTTTATACACATACATATACATACACACACATATACATATATACATACATGTATACACACACATACAAACATACACATACATTTGTCTCTTACTCTGACAGGGTGAGATAGCTGATAGAGAAACTAGTGTGCAATTAAGTACTTAACAACTGAAGGTGATTAAGATGCTTTTACAAGTTCAGGTTATATAGTTACATTACATAAATACATTGTATAATAAATTGACATGGTCAATCTTGGGTACAAGTTCAATATATCATCAAGTGTTCCAGTATTCATATAGTAATTACAGAGTTCAGCATACCTTAGCCCAGGAGGGCGAAAGTCAGTCAGTATGGGACATTCTACAATATAATGTTCAAGAGAGTGCATGTTTTCTCTTTCACAAAGTTGACACATTGTGTACTCGACATTTGGGTTTTGAGAAAGCTGCCATATACGTCTATATCCCAGGCGTATTCTGGCCACTATAACATCACATTGCCGAGTTCTTGTTCTATTAGTCCCATATGTGAATGTCTCCTCATGATATTTATCATAATATTTGTGGTGTAGGTGTCCGGGTCCAAAGCCTGGAAACGGTTGCGAAACTGAGAAAGTGGGAGAGAGCGAGGAGAAGTGGAACGCAACACACGAGCATAAGACATGTCAGAGAAAGAGGGAAGACGGTGTACTTAACGTCTCGCCTCAGGAAAATATAAATAAATGATTGCAATGTTTCAAATTGAGGTTGGCTTCCTCAAATTTATAGTGCACACATGCGTGGGAGAAGGCAGGGTGGGCGTCACGGCAGTTGATCCAGTGAGCTTGGAAGAAGAGCACTCCGTCTTAGAATGACCTGAGTCTTCACACAAGGGGCAGAGAGATCTAATTGTGCACCTGAAGGGACCATGCCCAAATCTCCAGCACCTTTTGCAGACGCGAGGAGAGGGGATGTACTTCTGAATGAAGTATCGGGTACCAGCAAGAATTATGGATAACGGAAGGGACCTACTATCAAAAGTGATCTTTATTACGTGAAGAGACCGACGATGATGATCACGAGGGGGTCGAGTGAACATATCAGTCTGGAGGATAGAATGGCCTTGGGCCTCAAGGATATGTTATATCCTCGTGGCAGTCTTTCAGTTCCCTATCACTTATCGCAACATGGTTGTGACTAATTGTGAATAGAATAAAATAACTGTGTCAATGTTGGCATTTAACCGGGCATTTTTGGAGATCTGAACAGTGGTCTCCTTAATGCTGACAACGAGGCTAATCAGCCAGCCGCTTCCTGAGAAGGTGCAGCAATGACACGTGTACCAGTACGGGTGGGATTAAGATTAACAAATGTATCCACCGAGTCAACCAAGTGTTTATGGAAGAATAAATCATCAGGACATGTAGAATCAACATGATTGAGATAAAAATACTTAGTCCATGTAGCAGGACCAAACGAAGCTTGGAATGTATTAGAACTGGAAGGAATCGTCTGCATGCAACTGCGGAGGTGACGGCGCCGAGCACTTCCAGTAAGAGGGGGGGTTTTGGTGCAGTTGTTACAATGAGTGATGGAGTTACTCCAGGTGATGAGGTGGTCACCACTGGGGGTTTGGGGCTCAACCCTGCCACAGAGGTGGGATGGGAGCAGAGAGAACCAGTCAGGAAAATCAGAGAAGCAGCTTGGTCTGGGCCCAATGTAATGGGGGTTTACAGAGCCCAGCCTTCCATCACGGTCCGACTCGGAGACCTGGTCACCCACCCCACGAGTCTGAGAAGTAAAAAGCGTTGTCAAATGCCAGCATATAAACGAACAGGTAAATATTTCATCCACGAATAAGCCCCCAAGCCCATCATGGAGCCACAGTTAGAGGATAGGATAACTGACAAGGCGGGACCCTCCAGGAGTGCATCGTAGGTAAACAACCTGCAATCGTCACTTTATAAACAGTCAGTCCGTCGTGATCGGGCTCAGCAACGAAGACAAAGAGTAACAATAAAAGCGTCTCCTCGCATGACATTGTCGGGTATCACAGTAGTACGGGTGAGAGTGTCTCTCCCCAGACACCCGGCGTCAAACCAGAAGAAGACATCTGAAAAAATAATAAAAAATTGCAAAAAGTCAGTAGGAAATAACAATGAGACAGGAGTAGAAGAGGGGGGAGTAAAAATGAACCATAAGGAAGAGGAAAAGGCATCCAGCACAATTAGTGAAGACGGCAGCAGAAGCGTAAAATTTCAAAAGGACAGAGGACTGTCCCATGGAGTATCACTCTACGACAGCCGCCCACCAAGCCCCCTCACAACGGCAATGGACTGGAAAGGGCCAGATCGGCCCTTTTTATCGGAACTAAAAAAAAATCTCACTATTACCCTTCGTCCTCTGGCCATAATACTCGTTTTTCGAAAAACTAACACTCTTCGTAGTAAGCTGGTTCACACTGTTCCTCCTGCTTTTAATGCTGCTGGTGTCTACTCTATTTCCTGTTCGTCTTGTCCTCTCCAATACTTTGGGGGAAACTGGCCGTACACTAAATGACAGACTTAAGGAACACAAAAGAAGTGTTAAGTCTGCAGACACAAACAATGCTCTCTTCTGTCATGTTAGGGATTCAAATCATCATATTGATTGGTCTTCTTCTAAAATATTATTTCGTGCCTCTACTTTTCACATATGCCATCTTGTGGAATCATCATATCGTCAAAGCAAACAGGCATATTAGAGGCTGGGAGGACCAGTATCATCAACCAAAACTGTTGATACCATACATAATACAACATAGTTAGTCAGTCATAGTCAGTCGCAGGCAGTCACAGTGAGAGGGTGTGTTAGCTGGAGCTCCGATTGTAGTAATATTATCATAGCAATAATGGAAGGTGTAGTGAAGGAACTGATGAATCTAGTTGGAGCTCAGAGGACAGAGTTGGATTCCCTATGGGAAGAGGTACGACAGCTGAAACAACATCAGGAAGAAGCAAAGGAGGAGACCAGTAGTAAAAAGACCTTGTCATAGAAAGTCGCAAAGGACAGGGGTCTTAAGAAGACTTTGAGAAAGCTGCGTACAGATATCCTAAGTACTTCTAACTCATTTGCCGTGTTGGAGGACGAGTGCTGTGGTGAGCCTGCAGTTCGTTCGAAAGGGGAAAGCAACGAAGCGCAGGTCCCTCAACGTGCTCAGAAAGTAAAGGAAGCACTTAAACGAATTTTGGTTGTAGGAGATTCGCAGATGAAGTATTTGGAGAGAACTTTTCGTGCCAGAGACAGGGGAAACAGGTTAAGGGTTTGCTATCAGGGAGCTGGAATTGGTGATATTGTTGGCAACATGAATGATATTATGGCTGGAAATGGGAACAAACCCATTATTTGTATTAGTGCAGATGGCAATGATATTGGACGAGTTAGGAGTGAGGAACTGATACAGAGATTTAGGACAGTCAAAGAATTAGTTAGGAGCAAGGGAGGAATCCGGATCATATGTGGCATTCTTCCAAGAAAGGGAGTTGGAAATGAATGGTTGTCGAGGGCATTTGGTGTCAATTGCTGGCTGGAAAAATATTGCAAATCAAATGATCTATCAAGTTATCTTTTATAGATAACTGGGAACGCTTTTATGGAAGAAATAAAATGTATGCTCTGGATGGTATGCATCTATTGAGGGCTGGGGTTGTTGTTGTTGCAAACTTGTTGGAACCAGTGGTTGGAAGCATTTGTTTGGGTTTGGTTTAAACTGCTAGTAGATTGTGGTATCGGAATTGATATTGAAAGAGGAGGTAATAAAAGTATGTGTTTGTGGGGGGAAACAAACTGGCAAAATGATCAGGGAAAGAGAAGGGTCTCTAAATAACAATAAACTTAGGGTATATTACACTAACAGTATAAGTCTAAGACACAAAATGAACAATTTAAATGCTCTTGTCTGCACAGAAAAAATATATATTTTTGCACTTACCGAAACGTGGATGAATGTAGAAAATAGAGAACTATTAGCTGAATATCAAATAAACTGATTTAAACTATTTCACACAGATAAACATATTAGACGAGGACGGGGAGTAGCCATAAATGTTAGGGAAATTTTGAAATGTAGTCTCAAAGAGGGAATCAAAACTGAGCCACACAGAAACTATTTGGATAGAATTAAACGAAAAAGCAAATAATCTTATAATTTGGAGTTATATACCGGCCACTAAACTTAGAACATAAGAACAAATGTAACTGCAGAAGGCCTATTGGCCCATACGAGTCAGCTCCTATTTATAACCACCCAATCCCACTCATTTACATGTCCAGCCCACGCTTGAAACAATCGAGGGACCCCACCTCCACCACGTTACGTGGTAATTGGTTCCACAAATCAACAACCCTGTTACTGAACCAGTATTTACCCAAGTCTTTCCTAAATCTAAAGTTATCCAATTTATACCCATTGTTTCGTGTTCTGTCTTGTGTTGATACTTTTAATACCCTATTAATATCCCTTTTGTTATGTCCATTCATCCACTTGTAAACCTCTATCATGTCACCCCTAACACTTCGCCTTTCCTGCGAATGCAATTTAAGCTTTGCTTATCTTTCCTCATAAGAAAGATTTCTAATTTGGGGAATTAACTTAGTCATCCTACGCTGGACACGTTCAAGTGAATTTATATCCATTCTATAGTACGGTGACCAAAACTGAACTGCATAATCTAAATGGGGCCTAACCAGAGCAAGATATAGCTGAAGAACCACACCAGGTGTCTTGTTACTTACGCTTCGATTAATAAATCCCAGTGTCCTATTTGCCTTATTACGAACATTCATGCATTGATCTTTTTGTTTTAAATTCTTACTAATCATAACTCACAGATCCCTTTCGCAATCCGACTTCGCAATTTCAACACCATCTAGCTCGTATCTTGTAACTCTATGATCATTACCTAGCCTCAGAACTTTACATTTATCAGTATTAAACTGCATCTGCTAATCCTTTGACCATTTCAAAACCCTATCTAGATGAACTTGAAGTGATAGTGAGTCCTCCTCCGAATTAATTTCCCTACCGATTTTCGTATCATCGGCAAGTTTGCAAATGTTGCTACTCAAACCTGAATCTAAATCATTTATATATATTATAAACAACAGAGGTCCCAGGACATAGCCTTGAGGCACTCCACTTACAACATTTTCCCACTCTGACTTGACTCCATAAGAACATAAGAACATAAGAACAAAGTTGAATGTAGAAAATAGAGAACTATTAGCTGAATATCAAATATATGGATTTAAACTATTTCACACAGATAGATATATTAGACGAGGAGGTGGAGTAGCCATATATGTTAGGGACAATTTGAAATGTAGTCTCAAAGAGGGAATCAAAACAGAGCCACACACAGAAACTATTTGGATTGAATTAAACGAAAAAGCTAATAATATTATAATAGGAGTAATATATAGGCCACCAAATTTAGACAGAATGGAAGCAAAGCATCTATGGGATGAAATATCTAGAGCATCTAGATCTAACAGTATTTATGTCATGGGTGACTTTAATTTTAGCGGAATAAACTGGTTGAACAAAACAGGGAATAGTGAAGCAGAAGATTTTCTAGAATTAATTGACGATTGCTTTCTTACGCAACACATTAAGGAACCAACACGGGAAAATAATATTTTAGATTTAGTGTTAACTAACAGGGAAACGCAAATTAATGACATCGAAATAGGGAGTGAGCTAGGGAGCAGTGATCACAAAGAAATCAGATTTAGCATAGAATGGAATAGACCAGTAGGAGAAAATTCTGTTAAAGTGCCAGATTTTCGAAAAGCTGATTTTAATAGCCTAAGAAATTTTTTGGGTCAAATTGATTGGAAAGGCTTGGGTATGGGGTGTGGGCCGGTCTTGGAGCGAGACATGAACCCAGCGATAGGTGACTTAAATGGGGATTTCGATGTGGATTCAATATATAACTTATTTAAGAATATTCTAAACAAAGCACAGGAACGTAGTATACCATACAAATTGAATAGATCGTATACTAATGACCCAAAGTGGATAACAAAGAATTTGAAGAACCTTATAGGTAAAAAGAGAGCTTGGTACAAAAGGATTAAAAATGGGGAGGTCACTTTAGAACAGGAATTCGTACAACTGGTTAGAAATGTTAAAAAAGAGATAAGGAAAGCAAAAAGAAACTATGAAGTTCGCATAGCAGGGCAAGCAAAGACAAATCCTAAAGGGTTTTTTCAGTTATATCGTACTAAGACTAGGGAAAGGATAGGTCCATTAAAAACTGAGACAGGTCAAATAACAGATAGTGATGAAGAGATGAGTAGTATTTTTAATAAATATTTTGTATCTGTATTTACTAAAGAGGAACTTAACAATATGCCTTCAGCCGAACAAGTCTATGTGGGTGGGGACGAGGACAGGTTGACGAGTTTAGCAGTTACCAGGGAGGATGTTCTTAAACAAATAGTAAAACTCAAACCAAACAAATCCCCAGGGCCGGATGAAGTGTTTGCTAGGGTGCTTAAAGAATGCAAAGAGGAGCTTTGTGACCCACTGTCAACCATATTTAATAAATCAATAGAGTCAGGCAGAGTGCCAGAGTTTTGGAAAGTTGCTAATGTGATACCAGTTTTTAAGAAAGGAGATAGATCACTTGCGTCTAACTATCGACCAATTAGCCTAACGTCTATTGTGGGAAAGTTACTCGAATCTATAATAGCAAATAAAATTCGTCTTCATCTTGAAAAACATAAATTAATAATTGAGTCGCAACATGGTTTTATAAATGGCCGTTCATGTTTAACAAATTTGTTATCTTTTTATTCTAGCATTGTTGAGGCAGTTGATAGTGGTAAGGATTGCGATGTTGTATACCTTGACTTTAGCAAAGCTTTTGATACAGTGCCACATGAAAGACTGATTAAAAAAATAGAGTCTCATGGTATTGGGGGTGCTATATTAAGCTGGATTAGGGCATGGCTATACCAAAGGAAACAGAGAGTTAGTATAAATGGAATCAAGTCAGAGTGGGAAAATGTTGTAAGTGGAGTGCCTCAAGGCTCTGTCCTGGGACCTCTGTTGTTTATAATATATATAAATGATTTAGATTCAGGTTTGAGTAGCAACATTTGCAAATTTGCCGATGATACGAAAATCGGTAGGGAAATTAATTCGGAGGAGGACTCACTATCACTTCAAGTTGATCTAGATAGGGTTTTGAAATGGTCAAAGGATTGGCAGATGCAGTTTAATGCTGATAAATGTAAAGTTCTGAGGTTAGGTAATGATGATAGAGTTACAAGATACGAGCTAGATGGTGTTGTGATTGCGAAGTCGGATTGCGAAAGGGATCTGGGAGTTATGATTAGTAAGAATTTAAAACAAAAGGATCAATGCATAAATGTTCGTAATAAGGCAAATCGGACACTTGGATTTATTGATCGCAGCGTTAGTAACAAGACACCTGGTGTGGTTCTCAAGCTATATCTTGCTCTAGTTAGGCCCCATTTAGATTATGCAGTTCAGTTTTGGTCGCCATATTATAGAATGGATATAAATTCACTTGAACGTGTCCAGCGTAGGATGACTAAGTTAATTCCCCAAATTAGAAATCTTTCATATGAAGAAAGATTAACAAAGCTTAAGTTGCATTCACTGGAAAGGCGAAGAGTTAGGGGTGACATGATAGAGGTTTACAAGTGGATGAATGGACATAACCGGGGGGATATTAATAGGGTATTAAAAGTATCAACACAGGACAGAACACGAAACAATGGATATAAATTGGATAAGTTTAGATTTAGGAAAGACTTGGGTAAATACTGGTTCAGTAACAGGGTTGTTGATTTGTGGAACCAATTGCCGCGTAACATTGTGGAGGTGGGGTCCCTCGATTGTTTCAAGCACGGGTTGGACAAGTATATGAGTGGGATTGGGTGGTTATAGAATAGGAGCTGCCTCGTATGGGCCAATAGGCCTTCTGCAGTTACCTTTGTTCTTATGTTCTTAAAGGTAACTGCAGAAGGCCTATTGGCCCATACGAGGCAGCTCCTATTCTATAACCACCCAATCCCACTCATATACTTGTCCAACCCGTGCTTGAAACAATCGAGGGACCCCACCTCCACAATGTTACGCGGCAATTGGTTCCACAAATCAACAACCCTGTTACTGAACCAGTATTTACCCAAGTCTTTCCTAAATCTAAACTTATCCAATTTATATCCATTGTTTCGTGTTCTGTCCTGTGTTGATACTTTTAATACCCTATTAATATCCCCCCGGTTATGTCCATTCATCCACTTGTAAACCTCTATCATGTCACCCCTAACTCTTCGCCTTTCCAGTGAATGCAACTTAAGCTTTGTTAATCTTTCTTCATATGAAAGATTTCTAATTTGGGGAATTAACTTAGTCATCCTACGCTGGACACGTTCAAGTGAATTTATATCCATTCTATAATATGGCGACCAAAACTGAACTGCATAATCTAAATGGGGCCTAACTAGAGCAAGATATAGCTTGAGAACCACACCAGGTGTCTTGTTACTAACGCTGCGATTAATAAATCCAAGTGTCCGATTTGCCTTATTACGAACATTTATGCATTAGAGAGCCATAGAGAGAGTTAGTTAGGAGCAAGGGAGGAATTCCGATCATATGTGGCATTCTTCCAAGAAAGGGAGTGGGAAATGAATGGATATCGAGGGCACTTGGTGTCAATTGCCGGCTGGAAAGATATTGCAAATCAAATGCAATATCTTTCATAGACAACTGGGAACACTTCTATGGAAGAAATGAAATGTATGCTCGTGATGGGGTGCATCTATCGAGAGCTGGGGTTGTTGCTGTTGCGAGCTCGTTAGAAGAAGTGGTTAGAGGTGTTTGTTTGGGTTTAAACTGTTAGTAGATAGAGGTATGGGAATTGATTTGGAGGAAGGAGGTAATAAAAGTATGTGTTTGTGGGAGAAAGGAATTGGCAAAACGATCAGGGAAAGAGAAGGTCCGCAAAATAACGATTCACTTAGGGTATATTACACTAACAGTAGAAGTCTAAGAAATAAAATTAACGAATTAAATGCTCTTGTCTGCACAGAAAAAATAGATATTATTGCACTTACCGAAACGTGGATGAATGTAGAAAATAGAGAACTATTAGCTGAATATCAAATATATGGATTTAAACTATTTCACACAGATAGATATATTAGACGAGGAGGTGGAGTAGCCATATATGTTAGGGACAATTTGAAATGTAGTCTCAAAGAGGGAATCAAAACAGAGCCACACACAGAAACTATTTGGATTGAATTAAACGAAAAAGCTAATAATATTATAATAGGAGTAATATATAGGCCACCAAATTTAGACAGAATGGAAGCAAAGCATCTATGGGATGAAATATCTAGAGCATCTAGATCTAACAGTATTTATGTCATGGGTGACTTTAATCTTAGCGGAATAAACTGGTTGAACAAAACAGGGAATAGTGAAGCAGAAGATTTTCTAGAATTAATTGACGATTGCTTTCTTACGCAACACATTAAGGAACCAACACGGGAAAATAATATTTTAGATTTAGTGTTAACTAACAGGGAAACGCAAATTAATGACATCGAAATAGGGAGTGAGCTAGGGAGCAGTGATCACAAAGAAATCAGATTTAGCATACAATGGAATAGACCAGTAGGAGAAAATTCTGTTAAAGTGCCAGATTTTCGAAAAGCTGATTTTAATAGCCTAAGAAATTTTTTGGGTCAAATAGATTGGAAAGTCTTGGGTATGGGGTGGGGGCCGGTCTTGGAGCGAGACATGAACCCAGCGATAGGTGACTTAAATGGGGATTTCGATGTGGATTCAATATATAACTTATTTAAGAATATTCTAAACAAAGCACAGGAACGTAGTATACCATACAAATTGAATAGATCGAATACTAATGACCCAAAGTGGATAACAAAGAATTTGAAGAACCTTATAGGTAAAAAGAGAGCTTGGTACAAAAGGATTAAAAATGGGGAGGTCACTTTAGAACAGGAATTCGTACAACTGGTTAGAATTGTTAAAAAAGAGATAAGGAAAGCAAAAAGAAACTATGAAGTTCGCATAGCAGGGCAAGCAAAGACAAATCCTAAAGGGTTTTTTCAGTTATATCGTACCAAGACTAGGGAAAGGATAGGTCCATTAAAAACTGAGACAGGTCAAATAACAGATAGTGATGAAGAGATGAGTAGTATTTTTAATAAATATTTTGTATCTGTATTTACTAAAGAGGAACTTAACAATATGCCTTCAGCCGAACAAGTCTATGTGGGTGGGGACGAGGACAGGTTGACGAGTTTAACAGTTACCAGGGAGGATGTTCTTAAACAAATAGTAAAACTCAAACCAAACAAATCCCCAGGGCCGGATGAAGTGTTTGCCAGGGTGCTTAAAGAATGCAAAGAGGAGCTTTGTGACCCACTGTCAACCATATTTAATAAATCAATAGAGTCAGGCAGAGTGCCAGAGTTTTGGAAAGTTGCTAATGTGATACCAGTTTTTAAGAAAGGAGATAGATCACTTGCGTCTAACTATCGACCAATTAGCCTAACGTCTATTGTGGGAAAGTTACTCGAATCTATAATAGCAAATAAAATTCGTCTTCATCTTGAAAAACATAAATTAATAATTGAGTCGCAACATGGTTTTATAAATGGCCGTTCATGTTTAACAAATTTGTTATCTTTTTATTCTAGCATTGTTGAGGCAGTTGATAGTGGTAAGGATTGCGATGTTGTATACCTTGACTTTAGCAAAGCTTTTGATACAGTGCCACATGAAAGACTGATTAAAAAGATAGAGTCTCATGGTGTTGGGGGTGCTGTGTTGGGCTGGATTAGGGCATGGCTATACCAAAGGAAACAGAGAGTTAGTATAAATGGAATCAAGTCAGAGTGGGAAAATGTTGTAAGTGGAGTGCCTCAAGGCTCTGTCCTGGGACCTCTGTTGTTTATAATATATATAAATGATTTAGATTCAGGTTTGAGTTGCAACATTTGCAAATTTGCCGATGATACGAAAATCGGTAGGGAAATTAATTCGGAGGAGGACTCACTATCACTTCAAGTTGATCTAGATAGGGTTTTGAAATGGTCAAAGGATTGGCAGATGCAGTTTAATGCTGATAAATGTAAAGTTCTGAGGTTAGGTAATGATGATAGAGTTACAAGATACGAGCTAGATGGTGTTGTGATTACGAAGTCGGATTGCGAAAGGGATCTGGGAGTTATGATTAGTAAGAATTTAAAACAAAAGGATCAATGCATAAATGTTCGTAATAAGGCAAATCGGACACTTGGATTTATTAATCGCAGCGTTAGTAACAAGACACCTGGTGTGGTTCTCAAGCTATATCTTGCTCTAGTTAGGCCCCATTTAGATTATGCAGTTCAGTTTTGGTCGCCATATTATAGAATGGATATAAATTCACTTGAACGTGTCCAGCGTAGGATGACTAAGTTAATTCCCCAAATTAGAAATCTTTCATATGAAGAAAGATTAACAAAGCTTAAGTTGCATTCACTGGAAAGGCGAAGAGTTAGGGGTGACATGATAGAGGTTTACAAGTGGATAAATGGACATAACCGGGGGGATATTAATAGGGTATTAAAAGTATCAACACAGGACAGAACACGAAACAATGGGTATAAATTGGATAAGTTTAGATTTAGGAAAGACTTGGGTAAATACTGGTTCAGTAACAGGGTTGTTGATTTGTGGAACCAATTGCCGCGTAACATTGTGGAGGTGGGGTCCCTCGATTGTTTCAAGCACGGGTTGGACAAGTATATGAGTGGGATTGGGTGGTTATAGAATAGGAGCTGCCTCGTATGGGCCAATAGGCCTTCTGCAGTTTCCTTTGTTCTTATGTTCTTATGTTCTTATGCATTGATCCTTTTGTTTTAAATTCTTACTAATCATAACTCCCAGATCCCTTTCGCAATCCGACTTCGCAATCACAACACCATCTAGCTCGTATCTTGTAACTCTATCATCATTACCTAACCTCAGAACTTTACATTTATCAGCATTAAACTGCATCTGCCAATCCTTTGACCATTTCAAAACCCTATCTAGATCAACTTGAAGTGATAGTGAATCCTCCTCCGAATTAATTTCCCTACCGATTTTCGTATCATCGGCAAATTTGCAAATGTTGCTACTCAAACCTGAATCTAAATCATTTATATATATTATAAACAACAGAGGTCCCAGGACAGAGCCTTGAGGCACTCCACTTACAACATTTTCCCACTCTGACTTGATTCCATTTATACTAACTCTCTGTTTCCTTTGGTATATCCATGCCCTAATCCAGCTTAATATAGCACCCCCAATACCATGAGACTCTATTTTTTTAATCAGTCTTTCATGTGGCACTGTATCAAAAGCTTTGCTAAAGTCAAGGTATACAACATCGCAATCCTTACCACTATCAACTGCCTCAACAATGCTAGAATAAAAAGATAACAAATTTGTTAAACATGAACGGCCATTTATAAAACCATGTTGCGACTCAATTATTAATTTATGTTTTTCAAGATGAAGACGAATTTTATTTGCAATTATAGATTCGAGTAACTTTCCCACAATAGACGTTAGGCTAATTGGTCGATAGTTAGACGCAAGTGATCTATCTCCTTTCTTAAAAATTGGTATCACATTAGCAACTTTCCATAACTCTGGCACTCTGCCTGACTCTATTGATTTATTAAATATGGTAGACAGTGGGTCGCAAAGCTCCTCTTTGCATTCTTTAAGCACCCTGGCAAACACTTCATCCGGCCCCGGGGATTTGTTTGGTTTGAGTTTTACTATTTGTTTAAGAACATCCTGCCTGGTAACTGCTAAACTCGTCAACCTGTCCTCGTCCCCACCCACATAGACTTGTTCGGCTGAAGGCATATTGTTAAGTTCCTCTTTAGTAAATACAGATATAAAATATTTATTAAAAATACTACTCATCTCTTCATCACTATCTGTTATTTCACCTGTCTCAGTTTTTAATGGGCCTATCCTTTCCCTAATCTTTGTCCGGTATAATTGGAAAAGCCCTTTAGGATTTGTTTTTGCTTGCTCTGCTATGCGAACTTCATAGTTTCTTTTTGCTTTCCTTATATCTTTTTTAGTATTTCTAACCAGTTGTACGAATTCCTGTTCTAAACAGACTTCCCCATTCTTAATCCTTTTATACCACGCTCTCTTTTTACCTATAAGGTTCTTCAGATCCTTTGTTATCCACTTTGGATCATTAGTATTCGATCTATTCAATTTATATGGTATACTACATTCCTGGGCTTTGGTTAGAATATTTTTAAATAGGTTATATTTTGAATCCACATCGAAAACCCCCCTCGCTGGGTTAACGTCTAGCTCCAATACCAGCCCACAACCCATACCCAAGACTTTCCAATCTATTTGACCCAAAAAAATTCTTAGGCTATTGAAATCTGCTTTTCGAAAATCAGGCACTTTAACAGAATTTTCTCCTCATAGTTTCTTTTTTGCTCTCCTTAAATCTTTTTTAAGTGGACGAATTTTTGTTCTAAACTGACTTCCCCATTCTTAATCCTTTTGTTCCAAGCTCTCTTTCTACCTATAAGGTTCTTCAGATCCTTTGTTATCCTTTTCGGGTCTTTATTATTTGACTTTATTATTTGAGTCGCAACATGGTTTTACAAATGGCCGTTCATGTTTAACAAATTTGCTAACTTTTTATTCCAGCATAGTTGAGGCAGTTGATAGTGGTAAGGATTGTGATGTTGTGTACCTTGACTTTAGCAAAGCTTTTGATACAATGCCACATGAAAGACTAATTAAAAAAATAGAAGCTCAACTTAATATAGAAGGGGTGCTATATTAAGTTGGATTAGGGCATGGCTATTCCAAAGGAAACAGAGAGTTAGTATAAATGGGGTTAAGTCAGAGTGGGATAATGTTGTTAGTGGAGTACCTCAGGGCTCTGTCCTGGGACCTCTGTTGTTTATAATATATATAAATGATTTAGATTCAGGTTTGAGTAGCAACATTTGCAAATTTGCCGATGATACGAAAATCGGTAGGAAAATTAATTCGGAGGAGGACTCACTATCACTTCAAGTTGATCTAGATAGGGTTTTGAAATGGTCAAAGGATTGGCAAATGCAGTTTAATGCTGATAAATGTAAAGTTCTGAGGCTAGGTAATGATGATAGAGTTACAAGATACGAGCTGGATGGTGTTGAGATTGCGAAGTCGGATTGCGAAAGGGATCTGGGAGTTATGATTAGTAAGAATTTAAAACAAAAGGATCAATGCATGAATGTTCGTAATAAGGCGAATAGGACGCTGGGATTTATTAATCGAAGCGTTAGTAACAAGACACCTGGTGTGGTTCTTAAGCTATATCTTGCTCTGGTTAGGCCCCATTTAGATTATGCAGTTCAGTTTTGGTCGCCATATTATAGAATGGATATAAATTCACTTGAATGTGTCCAACGTAGGACGACTAAGTTAATTCCACAAATTAGAAATCTTTCATATGAAGAAAGATTAACAAAGCTTAAGTTGCATTCACCGGAAAGGCGAAGAGTTAGGGGTGACATGATAGAGGTTTACAAGTGGATGAATGGACATAACAAAGGGGATATTAATAGGGTATTAAAAATATCAACACAAGACAGAACACGAAACAATGGGTATAAATTGGATAAGTTTAGATTTAGGAAAGACTTGGGTAAATACTGGTTCAGTAACAGGGTTGTTGATTTGTGGAACCAATTACCGCGTATCGTGGTGGAGGTGCGGTCCCTCGACTGTTTCAAGCGTGGGTTCGACAAGTGTATGAGTGGGATTGGGTGGTTATAAATAGGAGCTGCCTCGTATGGGCCAATAGGCCTTCTGCAGTTGCCTTTGTTCTTATGTTCTTATGTTCTTACACTACTTCATCAGAAGAGCCGGTCGGCCGAGCGGACAGCACGCTGGACTTGTGATCCTGTGGTCCTGGGTTCGATCCCGGGCGCCGCCGAGAAACAATAGGCAGAGTTTCTTTCACCCTATGCCCCTGTTACCTAGCAGTAAAATAGCTACCTGGGTATTTGTCAGCTGTCACGGGATGCTTCCTGGGGGTGGAGGCCTGGTCGAGAACCGGGCCGCGGGACACTAAAAGCCCCGAAATCATCTCAAGATAACCTCAAGATAATACACAGAAATCATGATAGCGTGATGCATCAAATAAACAAATCCACAAGGGCCGTGACGAGGATTCGAACCTGCGTCCAGGAGCATCCCAGACGTTGCCTTAATCGACTGAGCTACGACATAGTAAAATGAGTTGAAACTGAAGTTCTACTGAACTTACTGGATCCTGTAGCCTCTCCGAGACACAAACCAGGGTTTTAGACAACTCCCCCATGCACTCGAGCTATGTCAATAGGCCGTTCTCCCTCTTTGACCTTACTTCATTACTCACAGAAATTACAATAGTGTGATGCATCAAATGAACAAATCCACAAGGGCGTGACGAGGATTCGAACCTGCGTCCAGGAGCATCCCAGACACTGCCTTAATCGACATGGTAAAAGAGTTGAAACCGAAGTTCTACTGAACTTACTGGATCCTGCAGCCTCTCCGAGACACAAACCAGGGTTTTACACAACTACCCCCATGCACTCGAGCTATGCCAATAGGCTGTTCTCCCTCTTCGCCTTTACTTCATTACAGACTCCAGTTTGTGTCTCAGAGAGGCTGACACGTTCGTCCTGGAAGTCAAGACATTCAACATGGATATGCATAACCATAAGAGGGTCAATGCAGTTTGGACAATAAGGAGCAAGGCGGCGCTCCATTAAGTGCCCGTGGGGGACACATATATGGCCAATACATAATCTGGCCAGAGCCGTTTCCCATCGCCGGTTACGGTGGTAAGAGGAACCCCAAGGGGACACAGTACTCTTAAGAGCACGCAGTTTGTTACCAGTAACAGAAGACCAACATCCCTGCCAACGGACAATGATGGAGAAATTAATAACTGGGTAAACGACTGAATAAGGAATACCTTTAAGGGAGATGGGACAAGTGTGGATTGCTTCCTTAAGGGTAGTGTCCGCACGCTCATTTAGGGACACACCAATATGGCTGGGAACCCAGCAAAATCCCACTGTCTTAAATCGACTGGAGATAAGAAACCGCCAATGCTGAATTTCGACTACCTCTGGATGGCCTGGATTGAAGGATTCCAGGGCCATGAAGGTACTGCAAGAGTCAACTACAACAACAAAAGAGGATTGACAGGGAGAAAGCAGTTGACGAAGAGCAAACAGAATAGCATAAAGTTCTGCCGTGAAGATGCTAATCTCCGGAGGCAGGCGACACATATAGGTGTGGTCAGGAAAAACAACAGAGTAGTCTACACCGTCTGCTGACTTAGACCCATCGTGAAGACGGAAATGGTGCAGGAGTGTGAAGAAAAGTGTTCAAGGAAAAGGCGTTTCAGAACTGTAGGAGGGATAAAAGCTTTAGTCACGTGGGTCAAGGTTTTACAAAATTTTGCCTCCACTGGGTCAAGGATAGAATGACGCGAGAGAAAATATTAGCAACACGAACGGAAAGAGCATTTTGTAAGCGAGACAACTGTATAGAAAGAGGTTTGGTGAGGAGGAACAGGAACCACAGGAGGAGTAAAGGTCAAGACACGACATAAGCGAGAGTGAGGGTGTTGTAAGGATCGTGCAAGGTAGCGAAGACAGTAACGATCACAGCGATTCTGTAGCGACATGACGCCAGTTTTCACATACAGGCTTAGGGTAGGAGTCGAACGAAAGGCACCAGAGCTGAGGCGTAACCCAGTATCGTGCAGAGCGTCAAGACGGCAAAGGGAAGAAGGAGAAGCAGACGAATAAGCTGGGCAACCATAATCGAGTTTAGATAGAACGAGAGAGGAATGTAAAGAGAGAAGCGTGCACCTATCAGCTTCCCAAGAAGTATGGGACAATACCTTAAATAAGTTAAGGGCTTTAAAGCATTCAACTCCGAGGTAAGAGATAAGGAGCAACCAAGACAAACGAGTGTCAAAGATTAGCCCCAGAAGCTTAGCAGAATCTTTGCACAAAAGCGGATGGCCATAAAGTGACGGAGGGGGACGAAGAACGACCTGCTTCCAAGTAATAGTCATAGCACAAGTTTTAGTTATAGAGAACTTGAAGCCATGGTTAATGGCCCAAGACGACACGGCATCAATCGTAAGTTGAAGCCGCTGTTGAAGGAAATCAGATCATCACCTCGACAGCAGGGGGTAAGATTGTCGACATAGAGAGTGGAGAAAATGCCAGAAGGAATGGAGGAAAGAAGACCATCGAGGCAAACCAGGAAAAGAGTAGTGCTCAGAACACTACCTTGGGGTACACCGTCGAATTGCCGAAAAGAGGCAAAGAGAGTGGTACCAAGCCTCACTCTAAAGGAACGACTAGAGAGGAAGCTTTGGAAGAAGAGAGGGAGATTACCACGAGGGCCAAAAGAACGAAGTTGGGACAGAATATAGTATCTGCAGATGGTGTTGTATGCCTTTTCTAGGTCGAAAAGGACAGCAACAACGCAGGTCTTCGGAGCAAAAGCAGTACGAATATAGACCTCCAAGCTTACCAAGAAATCAGCCGTGCTGCGGCACTTGAGAAAACCAAATTGAAAAGGAGAGGTGGTGATGGTGTTCCAAGAACCACGTCAGACGGACATTGACTATACGTTCAAAGAGTTTTCAGGCGCAACTCGTGAGAGCAATGGGGCAGAAGTCTTTAGGGGATGTCCCTAGAGACCCCAGTTTATGAACTGGAAGAACAACCGCATCGAGCCAGGCCTCAAGGACCGACGACGATTCCCAGCTGAGGTTATATATATTCAGTAAATACTTAGATGAGCATGAAGCGAGATGGCGAAGCATCACATAATGAAAGTCATCCAAGCCCGCTGCTGTAGAACCGTAGAAGGCCAGAGCAGATTGAAGTTCGGAGAGAGAAAAGGGAATGTTAGAGGGTAGCTGGAGATGTGTGTGGAAATCTAAGGGATGAGATTCAAGAACGGGCTTATGAAGAAGGAAGGATTAAGGAAGATGAGAACCGGAGCTAACAGTCGAAAAGTGGGAACACAGTTCGGTCACGACCGTCTCTGGATCCGCTACCAGAGTACCACGAAGGTGGACTGGTGAGACATTTGGAATAAACTTACCTACTATATTGCGGATTTTCTTCCAGATCTGTGGCAGAGGAGTATCGGACGTAATGGTGGAGACTTAAGATTTCTAACTTTTACGTTTAGTTGTACGGATGGTCCAACGGGCCACTGCATTCGCCTTCTGTAACAAAATAAAAGAATCAGCCATCTGCCGGCGTCGGTATTTCTTCCAGGCTGCACGCTTACAGCGAACAGCCCGAGCACAGTCCGCATTCCACCAGGGAACGCACTTCCATGTGCGCTGGGAGGTAAAATGAGGAATGGAGTGGAGGACTTCGTGGAATACAGTGTCATGAAAAAGGAGGAGGGCTCGAGGGAGAGGCAGAGTGGAGAGGTTGGAGAGAGTAACATGTAGGGTGAATAGGTTGCAGTCAGCCTTGGCAAACTGCCACCTAGTGAGGGAGAGGGGAGGGTGAAAAGAGAAAAAGGTGACAAGGATGGGGAAATGGTCACTGTTATGGAGGTCATCAAGAACCCGCCATGTGAAATATAAGTAAAAGAGACGACGAGCAGAGAAAAAGATCAAGACGGGAAAGGGTACGAGTGTGGGAATCCACATGAGTGGGTTCACCAGAATTCAGAAGAGACATGGAAGAAGCGAGGACAAATGGTACAAGAAGACACCCATGGGTGTTTGTCAAAGCATCACCCCAGAGGGTATGCCGACAGTTGAAATCACCCTATAGGACCACAGGCTCTGGTAAGGAGTCCAACAGGAGTCCAGATCAGGAAGAGAAAATGGGACATTTGGGGGGAGATAAATGGGACAGACCCCATACCATTTATGATGACCAGACCACACACTAGAAGTTGAAGGGACGACGACGTTTCGGTCCGTCCTGGACCATTCTCAAGTCGATTGACCATTTACTCACAAAGACCCATACCATTTACTCACAAAGATACGGGCTGCAGAACATTATATAGGCGACTTAAAAAGTAGGGGGACGAGGAAACATCAGTATGAATCAAGAGAGCAGGAGAGTTATGGACCCCTTTTGCTTGGGGGGGGGGGGAGAGAAAAAGGATTAACCACGAACGTGACCAGGACGAGTACCAAGCATCGGCTCCTGGAAACATACACAAAGCGGTGAAAACTGTGTTATCAGAAGTGGGAGTTTGGAGGAAGTTGGCATAAAAGTCACATATATTCCATTGAAGAATAAACATTGTCAAAAGGAGAGAGAAAAGCAACAGAGAACAATGAAGAAACAAAGGCAGTGAAGAACACAGTATACTAAAGAAAGCAGGATCAGGATCAGGATAAGCGAAATCAGGGTTAGGGGGCACGGATAAATTGAGTAGGGGTGATGGAGTTATGGGAGCGGGAGGACGGACCAGAGGCGGAAGAACAGGGTCCGGTGCAGGAGGGGCTAATGGAGAGGGGTGATCAAGGAAAGCAGGGAAGGTAGGGGGGTAGAAACAGGGAAGAGCACCTTAGCAAGGGCAGCGACTGAGAAAAAATCGAGGGCTAAAGAAATTTCCATAATTGGGACAGGGGGCTCGACGACTCTAATGGGAGGGGAGGCAGTGATTGAGTCAGAGGATGGGGGCAGGGAAGAAAGCGACGCCTTCTTATCTGCCGGGGAGGAAGAAGGAGTGGAGCCGGGCCAGGCCAGAGTGGAGAGGTGCTAGTGGAGTTTCTCACTTATAGAGAAAGACGTCCCAGCAACAACGTACTGGGCAACAGATTCTATTGTCTCAACAGGAGAAGGAGAACGGGAGTGAACAACAGAAAGATTGCTGGGAGGATGACTGACAACAGCCAGGACAGACTGGTGACGTGGAAGGCCAAGAGACAGGCAAGAGGGCTGGGAAGAAGAATCAGGAGGAGAAAGGAAAGACGACACCGAAGACATGGTAGACTGGGAAGGAAGGAGGGAAACACCAGATGGAGAACTAGGAGGAGGACCCCTTGGTTCAGAACGTATAGGAACAGGGGAGGAGGCAGTGGGCGTGTCCGGGTCTAAGGCCTGGAAACGGTTGGGAGACTTAGAGAGGAGGGAAGAGCGAGGAGTGGTGGAACGTAACACGAGCATATATGCCAGTGAAAGGGGGGAAGATGATGGACTTGGCATCTCGCCTCAGTAAAAGACAAACGATCGTGGTGATTCAGATTGAGGATGGCTTCCTCTAACTTGTTGTGTATACATGTGCGGAAGAAGGTAGGGTGGGCCTCACCGCAACTGAGGCAGTGAGCTTGGGAAGCAGATCACTCTCTTAAAGTGACTCGAGTCCCCCACACATGGGGCATAGAGACACTGCTTTTGTGCATTTGAGGAACCCTGCTCGAATGTCCATCACTTATTGCAAACTCTAGGAGAGGGAATGTACTCCTGAACAGAACATCTGGCACCAGCAATAATTATAGAAGACGGAAGAGTCCTACTATCAAAAGTGATCTTCACAACGCGAAGAAGCTGATGATGACGACCACGAGGAGGTCGAGTGAACGTATCAATCTAGAGGACAGTATGGCCTTGGGCTTCAAGGATATGCCTGAAATCCTCATGGCAGTTCTTCAGGGTCCCTAACACCAGTCGCAACATAGTGTGGGAGAACAGTGCCAACACTGGCATGTAAACGGGCATTTTTGGAGACTCTAACAGGGGTCTCCCCAATGCTGGACAATGCAGCTAAGTGGGTAGCTGCATCCTGAGAAGGAGCAGCAACGACACATGTACCTAAATGGGTGGGGTTAAAAGTAACAGAGGCATCTACCGAATCAACGAGGTGTTTATGGAGGGAGAAATCGCCAGGAAGTATAGAATCCAGATGCTGGAGATCAAAGTATTTAGCCCACGAAGCAGGAACAAACAAGGCGTGGTACATATTAGCACGGAGGGAATCACACAAGTGCGGCCGTGGCGGGGTCGGCGTTGAGAACCCCTAGAAAGAGAGGGGGTAAAAGGTGCAGTAGTCACTATGAGAGACTGAGCTGTGCCTGGGGACGAGGTGGTCACCACCTGGGGCTTGGGGCGACCCTACCACAGAGGAGGGAAGGGAATGGGGGGCGGTAGCCTGGTCAGGGGCCCAATGTAGTATGGGCTACAGTGCGTGGTCTTCCATCACAGTCCGTCTCAGGAGCCTAGTCGCCCACCCCATGAGCCTGGGTAAGAGAGGGATCGGTTCAGTTTCCATGCAGCATCAATTCTAAAAGTTTTGGGCTTGGAACCACAGGATACCACCCACCAGGGCAGCCAGGGAGGCCAACGCAGGAAGGGGTGCGTCGTCTCCAGCACTGTTCCCCCTTTTTAACAGGGGAGTCCTACTACTTCGTCCATTCTCCTACACTGGTGCAAAGACCTCATTCTCCCTTTCGCCCCTGCCTGGACACCAAGCTATCCACCTAGGGCAGCCCCTCATGGGCGACTCCCTCCAGTGGGCAATTCGACGACTCACAAGGACTCTACATGGTGCCCTTCTGCACGTCCAACACCCAAAGAGGGGCACGAGAGGGAACGAAGGCAACCCTCACCAGTCCCAGGGAGTTGTACGTGAGCCCCCTCACTATGACAAAAGTGAGGGGGTATGACAAAAGTATGACTACGACAAAGCGACACCACGGAGAGGACCCCATGACACAAATACTGTTTGACCTAGTTGTTCTACATATTTCATCCCACAGATGCTTTGCTTCCATTCTGTCTAAGTTTTTAGCCTGTATATAACTCATATTATATGATTCTTAGCTTTTTTTGTTTGATTCTAGCCAAATAGTTTCTGCTTGTGGCTCAGTTTTGATTCCCTCTTTGAGACTACATTTCAAATTTTCCCCTAACATATATGGCTACTCCCCCTCCTCGTCTAGTATATCTGTGTGAAATAGTTTAAATCCGCTTATTTGATATTCAGCTAATAGTTCTCGGTTTTCTACATTCATCCATGTTTCGGTAGGTGCATTAATATCGATTGTTTCTGTGCAAACAGGAGCATTTAAATTGTTTATTTTGTTTCTTAGACTCCTACTTTTCATTTTTCCCTTTTTTCCCTCCCACCAACACATACTTTTATTACATCCTTTTTCCATATGAATTTCCATACCACTATCTATTAACAGTTCACACCCAAACAAACCCCCTCCAAAAACAGGTTCCAACGAGTTGGCAACAACAACAACCCCAGCCCTAGATAGATGTACCCCATCACGAGCATACGTGGCATTCTTTTCATAAAAGTGTTCCCAGTTGTCAATGAATGATAATGCATTTGATTTACAATATTTGTCTAGCCGGCAATTGAAAACCAAGTGTCCTGGACAACCATTCATTTCCATCTCCCATTCTTGGAAGAATGCCACATTTGATCGGGATTCCTCCCTTGCTCCTAACTAATTCTATGGCTGTCTTAAACCTCTGTATCAGTTCCTCACTCCTAACTCGTGCTACATCATATCCACCTGCACTGAAACAAATATTGGGTTTGTTCCCATTTCCACCCAAAATATCATTCATGTTGTTCACTTTATCAAATCAAATCAAATTAAATCAAATGTTTATTCAGATAAAAGTATATACATAGAGGATTAGTTACAAACATAATGTTGGATTTATAGATAGAGCTAGTACATACAATACCTAAAGTCACTAGTATGCATAGCGTTTCAGGCAAGGTGAGGTGGGGAAAAAACACTTAGATTAAAGCTTAATAGTAATTGAACTTAAAGTATAAAATGCGTTGAAAGAAAAAAAAAAGATAAAAAAGGGGGGAAAATGGTAGAAAATAGCCAATATACAAGTTGGTCAACAAACAGCATTGTTTAAAACCAGTAAGACATGGGTTGACATTTAGGGATAAGGTAGGTTACATGGAGTTAATTAGGTAGTACTTAGTTTTTATCTTAAACTGGTTAAGAGAGGTACAGCCTTTGACATGATTGGGAAGGTCATTCCACATTCTGGGCCCTTGATTTGTAGAGCATTTCTACTTTGATTAAGTCGTACTATTGGAATATCAAATAGGTATTTGTTTCTGGTGTGGTGCCCATGGGTTCTATTACAACCTTATAAGAAGCTTTTAAGGTCAGGACTGACATTGCAATTCAGAGTTTTAAATATATAGAGTACACATGAGAGGATGTGCAGTGACTAAATATCTAACATATTCAGAGATTTGACTAAGGGGTACCGAGTGCTGTCTGGGGCCAGAGTTAGATATTGTTCTAATAGAAGCTTTGTGTTGGGTAATTAGAGGACGTAAATGATTTTGGGTAGTAGAACCCCAAGTACAAATATTATAGTTGAGATAAGAATAGATGAGAGAGTAATAGAGCGTCACCAGGGCAGGGTGAGGTACATAATATCTAATCTTAGAAAGAATGCCAACAGTTTTAGAAACTTTTTTTGCTATATTTAGAATGTATCCCTGGAAAATTCAGCTTGTTATCGGTGAGGACACCAAGGAATTTACCATCAACTTTACTACTAATTTGTATATTGTTTATTCTTAGATTAATTTCATTTGAGGATTTATTACCAAACAAAATATAGAGAGTTTTGTCAATGTTAAGGGCGAGTTTGTTAGCAGTTAGCCAAAGATGGACTTTATTTAGTTCAGTATTTACAGTGACATTCAGAGCAAGCGGATCAGGACTGGAGAAAATGAGAGTTATGTCATCAGCAAATAAGATTGGTTTGAGGTATTGGGAGGCATTTGGAAGGTCTTTAATGTAGATGAGAAAGAGGAGAGGGCCAAGTATGCTGCCCTGTGGAACACCGATATTTATAGGTAGTGTCGGAGAAATGGAATTATTCACAGAAACATACTGGAGCCTGTCAGTAAGGTAAGACTGAAGGTATTGCAGGGAGTGACCTCTGACTCCATAATGATGTAATTTAAGAAGAAGGTTTTGGTGGTTGACAGTGTCAAAAGCCTTATTTAGGTCCACAAATAACCCAACAGAGAACTCATTTTTATCAAGAGTTGTATGTATCAAGTTAATCATACTAATAAGTGTATTGTTAGTACTTTTATTGGGTCTGAGACCATATTGGTAAGAGCTAAGTATATTGAGTTTGGGTAGATATGAGTAAAGCTGCTTGTAGATTAGCTTTTCAAATATTTTTGATAAGGTTGGCAGAATTGATATAGGTCTGTAATTGTTGACATCAGTGAGATCACCACATTTGTGGACAGGGGTTACTCTCGCTTTTTTTTTAGAATATCCGGAAAGATTTGGAGTTCAAGTGATTTGTTGAAGAGTAATGCAATGGCAGGAGCTAGAAATCTGGAGGCTTTTTTGCAAATTAGAGATGGTATCTCATCAAGGGCGCTTGACTTAGTTTTAAGGGAAAGGATTACCTCATTAACATCAGAGGAATTAGCGGGAGCTAGCCACCCATAATACAACATTAACCAATGACACAACACACCAGTACACGGCACACGGGTGATAACAACACTGGCGCCTCCAGTACACGGCACACGGGTGATAACAACACTGGCGCCTCCAGTACACGGCACACGGGTGATAACAACACTGGCGCCTCCAGTACACGGCACATGATATCACTAGGGCAGTGACAGCCAGCGACCACCGCTGCAAAAAATATTGTTTCCTCTTTAGATTATGACAAACTTTTGATGTAGCTAGGTGTACACCACCCTAGTCTACCCTACTACTGTTGTAGCTTGGTGTATACTACACTGTTACTGGTATACTGTACACCACCCTACTGTTGTAGCATGGTGTATACCACAGTTACTGGTACCTACCTGTTGAAGAATCCGAGGATCAATGCCCCTGCGGCACGGTCTTTGACCAGGTCTCCTGGTTGCTAGTTTGATCGACCAGGCTGTTTGATGCGGCTGCTCTCATCCTGACGTGCGAGTGACAGTCTTGTTAATCAGGTATCCTTGGAAGGGGCTTGTCGAGTTATGATTTGAACACTGTAAGAGGTCGGCCAGTTATGCCTCGTGTGTGTAGGGGAAGAGTGTTGAAAAGTCTTGGGCCCTTGATGTTGATCAAGTTCTCTCTCAGCATGCCTGTTGCACCTCTGCTCCTCAGTGGGACTATTTTGCACATCCTGCCATGCCTTCTGGTCTCATGTAGTGTTATTTTTGTGTGCAGATTTGGAACCAGTCTTTCTAATATTTTCCAAGAGACAATTATTATACATCACTCCTGCCTGTGCTCTAAGGAATACAGATTTAAAAATTTTAGGCAGTGCCAATAATTTACGTGTTTTATTGAGTGGATTCATGCGATAAAGAATCTTTGCACACTCTTTAGGTCAGCAATTTCTCCAACTTTGAACGGGGCTGTTAGTGGATAACAATATTCCACTCCAGAGATCACTAATGTCTTAAAAAGTATCATCATTGGCATGGCATCTCTTGTTTGAAAGGTTCTTGTTATTTTTTCCATAGTGCATTAATTGGAACGTATCCTCCTTAAACATGATGTTATTTTCTGTGGCCCATTAAAAGACTTGATTAATATCAGATTGGAGGTTTGCTTTGTCCTTTATGTTCTATATTCT